>NW_005187671.1:287648-298372 GCF_000239375.1 Pundamilia nyererei | reverse complement strand
TTTTTTTTTGTGCATTCATTGGGTCCCAATATGCCCAAATATGAAAGAGAAACTAAAATTTCATGCCGTGGAAGAGTTCGGGTCTGAGGAGGTTAAACTTAGTTACAGCACTTCAGGAAGACATCTACTGTGATGAAATGTATTGCCCACTACTGTGAAATTCATTATTGTTAATTTAAATGTTATTAGAAATAATCAGTCAGGTTTTTGGTATCTACATGGATGTTAAAATTACCCACAATAATTATTTTATCTGAGTTGAGCAGTAAATCAGATAAAAAGTCAGAGAAATCAGAAGTTCTGAGTGAGGGCCGGGCGGATAATAGATAACAACAAATACAATTTTCCAGTTAGGGTGGACAAGGCCTTTGGTTGATTTATAAGCTGGAGTTTGGTGCCACTCCTCAGCCTGTGCTTCGAGGACTCTGACAGTTTGTATGACTCGGTTTAAATATGAGTAAATACCCCTAACGTAATCATCCTGCTGTAACCAGGTTTCTGTATTAGGCTGGATAAGCTTAAGCGGGCAGTGTGGGTGTCTCTGATTAGGCTCTATCGACAGACGGATGGATGGATGGATTTATTTTCCCTGTTGCAGAATTTGTCTGGCTTTTCAAATTATAAAGCAATTATTTGCAGACATTTGTCAATTTGTCAGTGGTTGCAATCAGTCCAAGTCGGACTGCAGTTATTTAGAAAGAAATTGCCTCCCACCAGGTGACATGTGTAATTGCTTTGCGACCTCTGGTCAGCCAGAGGCTGAGGGTGTTTCACTCACAATCTCTAAATGAACGTTTGGTTGCAATAGCTATTTGCAATGGGCTATTGAAAGTGACAAAATTCAATACAACCACCAGATAACTTCCTTTAGGTGCCTGCCATTCTATTTTTACTCTAGTGTGACGGAGTCATAACCGTTCACGTGTCATTTAATGTAAGCTGTAAAATGATGTTCAGAAACGTAAAATTAGCTAAGAAAATTCAGTGTGTCCTTGGTTCAGTGGTGCTTTATAGGCGCTGTGTTTTTTGCCAAATCATTTTAACTGCTTCTGTGTGCTCGTTTTTAGCTTGGCTGAGTCAGTTTTGCAATGAACTGCAAAACCTGCTAAATCCAAATGTAAATAAGGGCATGAGTCACCAGCAGCAGTGGTGGTTCAGTTGATGAGCTGTGGCCAGGTTTATTAGAAATAATTCTATTGTGGGCAAAACAAAAAAGATTGTAATTAAATTTTGCAAATAATATTTTTTACATGAGCAATCTTTGCATAAACAGCAAATCTGTGGACTCGGTTAAATTCCTTGGTGGGCATATCACAGATGATGTGAACTAAACCACAAGTACATCCTCTAGAGAAGAAAGCACCATAGCTCCTGTAGTTCTGATGGACTGAGAGGTTTGTTCTCCAAAATGAAAGATGCTAGAAGATTAAAATCCTGGGAGGAAAAATTATTTCCTGACTGTAGATGCATGTAATTAGTGATGCCTGTGACAAACACACCATATGTATTACCTTATGACTAATATTATTAATTTAGAATATTAACTTGTGACTTTTTTCATGCAGTGCATGAGATCCAATCCAGTTCAGCTCCCCCACCCCTTTTATCACGGGGATACTGTCCTTCCTACCCTTTTATATTCATCTGAAGATGCCACAGAAACAAAATAATTTCTCTTCCACATTTAAACAGCTCAAGAGACCTGATTCAGCAAATCAGTCTTTTCCATTTTGCAATATGCCACACAGCCTGAAAAGACAAGGTGATGAGAAAACAAGCAGACAGCTGTTAGAGTGGAGAAGTGGAGGTGATATTGGAATTGCATTATTCAGGCGGGGTGGTGGTGGGGTGAAAAGGTGTTGAATGTCATGCTTGAGTGAACTGGCGGAAAAGCACAAGCTCTGAGCACATTGGCTCACCAGAGCACTTCTGTCAGAATTTTTATTGTCCCGGGGAATGAGCGTACGGCCTATTAGTTCATTACGCTAAAAGCTCCTGAAAAATGTGTCCTTATTATTGCTATCCATTGATGGATGTCATTTGTACAAGCATGTGTACGTTTCATTAAATCCTAATTCTCGCCTCACCACTGCAGAGCTACTTTTGTAATAGCACTTTTGTTTCAGAGGAAATAAATCTGAGTAGGTTGCAGTAGGAGGTGTTATGCATGAGTATATTTTAAGTTTTAGCTACTATGGTGTTTGCAAGCTGATATCAACGTGCTAATTTTGTTTCAAATGTGTAATATTCAGATTTAAAATTTAGACTATACATTATACAATATGTTTAAACTATAATAAATTCAATTCAGTCATATGTGGGGAAACCCTGCATTCAACAAGTACCAAGACTGGCATGGCATTTTGCATTAATTTATTTATTTTTTTGGTCAAGCTGGTCAATGCTGTATAAATATACAGTCAGTCTTGAGGTCCTTGACTGTGTTGCTAATGACTTTACGTTACTGCAGGTAGTAAAGATCAACGTGTGCTACTGGAAGGAGAAGGTTCCTGGGTCCTATAGCATGAAGCAGCGCTTTCCCTGCTTCGTACAAACTGAATGCTTGGAGTCCAAAGTGCATATCTACGGACTTCCGTCCAATGAGTACCCAGGGCTGATGAAGGTACGTCATGTAACTGGGCCTTTAAGTGAAGTTTTACACAGAAACTACTGCATACCTACCTCTAACATACAAACTGTGAGCAGGAAGTAGACTTTATAAAAGATCAATGCAAAATTTGATTTCAACATGTGATTTTGTTGTTCCTCATTTGGTTTTGTTGTCTCAGTAAATGCTTCTAGCACTTCAATATTGGTATATAAATCTGTGCTGTGTACTCAACCAGATACATTTTTTTAATCAAATGAAGGCAACGACACCAGAGTATAGCTTATGGATATGAATAACAGGGGTGTTATTTAAGTTCAGTGGCTGAACTGTGGGAGTGGAAAGGAGGACCCAAGAGCGGACACGAGTTTAAACACTGGATTTAAACAAAAAGCCATTTATTATGGCTGGAAAACAATGAATAAAAAAATTAAGCAAAGGCAAGCAGGGCGAAAACTAAACTAAAATCTAAACTGGGAAAAATTAAACTATGATTACTATGACTGAACTGTGGTAACTGTGATAACAAACATTATCAACATTACAGGGAGTGCAGAATTATTAGGCAAGTTGTATTTTTGAGGAATAATTTTATTATTGAACAACAACCATGTTCTCAATGAACCCAAAAAACTCATTAATATCAAAGCTGAATGTTTTTGGACGTAGTTTTTAGTTTGTTTTTAGTTTTAGCTATTTTAGGGGGATATCTGTGTGTGCAGGTGACTATTACTGTGCATAATTATTCGGCAACTTAACAAAAAACAAATATATACCCATTTCAATTATTTATTTTTACCAGTGACACCAATATAACATCTCCACATTCACAAATATACATTTCTGACATTCAAAAACAAAACAAAAACAAATCAGCCACCAATATAGCCACCTTTCTTTGCAAGGACACTCAAAAGCCTGCCATCCATGGATTCTGTCAGTGTTTTGATCTGTTCACCATCAACATTGCGTGCAGCAGCAACCACAGCCTCCCAGACACTGTTCAGAGAGGTGTACTGTTTTCCCTCCTTGTAAATCTCACATTTGATGATGGACCACAGGTTCTCAATGGGGTTCAGATCAGATCAGAGGGTTTTTCTTCTTTTATACCCTTTCTTGCCAGCCACGCTGTGGAGTACTTGGACGCGTGTGATGGAGCATTGTCCTGCATGAAAATCATGTTTTTCTTGAAGGATGCAGACTTCTTCCTGTACCACTGCTTGAAGAAGGTGTCTTCCAGAAACTGGCAGTAGGACTGGGAGTTGAGCTTGACTCCATCCTCAACCCGAAAAGGCCCCACAAGCTCATCTTTGATGATACCAGCCCAAACCAGTACTCCACCTCCACCTTGCTGGCGTCTGAGTCGGACTGGAGCTCTCTGCCCTTTACCAATCCAGCCACGGGCCCATCCATCTGGCCCATCAAGACTCACTCTCATTTCATCAGTCCATAAAACCTTAGAAAAACCAGTCTTGAGATATTTCTTGGCCCAGTCTTGACGTTTCAGCTTGCGTGTCTTGTTCAGTGGTGGTCGTCTTTCAGCCTTTCTTACCTTGGCCATGTCTCTGAGTATTGCACACCTTGTGCTTTTGGGCACTCCAGTGATGTTGCAGCTCTGAAATATGGCCAAACTGGTGGCAAGTGGCATCTTGGCAGCTGCACGCTTGACTTTTCTCAGTTCATGGGCAGTTATTTGGCGCCTTGGTTTTTCCACACGCTTCTTGCGACCCTGTTGACTATTTTGAATGAAACGCTTGATTGTTCGATGATCACGCTTCAGAAGCTTTGCAATTTTGAGACTGCTGCATCCCTCTGCAAGATATCTCACTATTTTTGACTTTTCTGAGCCTGTCAAGTCCTTCTTTTGACCCATTTTGCCAAAGGAAAGGACGTTGCCTAATAATTATGCACACCTGATATAGGGTGTTGATGTCATTAGACCACACCCCTTCTCATTACAGAGATGCACATCACCTAATATGCTTAATTGGTAGTAGGCTTTCGAGCCTATACAGCTTGGAGTAAGACAACATGCATGAAGAGGATGATGTGGACAAAATACTCATTTGCCTAATAATTCTGCACTCCCTGTATTCTGACCAGGAACGTGCGAGAAACTATGATGAACAAGAACATGAAACATGAAGTACATGGAACTTGACGTGACATGGTGGGAGGAAACACAGATGACCTGACGAAGACTGAAGGAAAACAGTCTTTGTGTGTAGGGGAAGTAGGAACATATGGGGAAACAGCTGACTAGAATAAACATAATGAGGCCACAGGGGAAGTAAAACTAAACACATCAAGCATGGAAACACCAGGCTTTTCAAAATAAAACAGGAAACATAGAGAGACGTAGACATGACAACACCAGCTAGACAATAAGAACATAGAACACGGGTAGACAAGCACACGGGCATGACTGAAAGTAAAGCACTGAGGACAAGACAGACCACATAGAGGACAGGAAAGGACTCATAACTAAAGAGACATAGAAGAACCTAAACTAGACCTAAAACTCAAGGCCAACTAATAATAAAACTGGAACTTGATATCCTTTCAATATAATATAAGAAATCACAAAAATAAACTCAAAATGCTGGGTCACAGCCCCTGACATGAACAGGCAAAAACAGGGCCAAATGCAGCGGTCCAGTTCAAATCTGACCTTTTACTTGCACGTCTTCACTGGTGTCCTCTCTGCTTTTTATTGAACAATATCATAAAGTAAAAATAACTAATATTTTAAAAAGAATATGAGTAATAAAATTACCAACAAGCAGTTATTTAATCTTATTTGTAAGTTCATTGAGCTCTTTATTCACTCATGTGCCTACATTCTTGGGCATTTGAACTCTAGTCTCTTTTTTCACTTCCTTATCTCCATGTTATTCATTTTCTTGTGTGCCACTCAGTCTATAGTTCCCTGTGCTTTGAATCTCAGTGCACCCCCATACAGAATTCAAACGCAAAACCACCTTGCTGTGAGATGACTGTACTAACTAGTGAACAACAATGCCAAACGGCATATTACTAAAATTATATTCAGTTCTGTCAGATGATTTATCCTTTTATATTGTAGAAATCATGTTGGATAACTGGTTACCCTTTATTTGAAAGGACTTTATATAACTTTTTAATTAAATAATAATAAACATAACTGCTATAAGGAGTTAATTTATTATTGTTTTTAGCATCCTTCAAATAGTCTCATTGAGATCAAGATCTATTTGTCCAACAAAAGTGCAAAAAATGTTTTGTGATAAGAAACACATACTGGGGTGGCTGTAGCTCAGGAGGTAGAACAGCTGATCGGAAGGTTGTCTGCATGCTAAATATCCCCAAGTTGCTCTCCGATTCATCCATCAGAGTATGAATGTGTGTGAATGGTAGTTAGAAAGCACTTCAAAACATAAAAACGGTGCTTGTGTGAATGGGTGAGTGTGGCATACTTGCTGACATATGCAGCCTTTAAGCCTTTTCTTGAGAGGTGGTCCGCATGATTTTTAAAAGGGAGTCTAGCATCCATTCACAGTCCTGAGTGTTTAACATTTTAAATTTCATGACTATGAATGTTTGAATATGAACTGTTGGCTGGATATTTTAGGTGACCTTGTAAGTATCGTGTATTTGGTTTTAACAAAGTTTTAAAGTTTGTGTGATAAGAGAGTTCTAAAATGTATCAAAAGTAGCAGTTGTTGCTGTTAAGGGCCCAAACAGTTATTAGGTTTAGGGGGAAATCCCTTTTTCACACAGGGCTATGTAGGTTTAGAAACTGTGTTTTGTGTTTACCTGTTAGCTTTGTCTAATATCTAATATCTTGTTGATATGAATTTTGATTTAATTGTAAACAAGGATCCAACAGTAACTCAGTAAGAGGGCAAACACTTTGTCACACCAGTATAGATGTGCAAACGTCTCTAATTGTCCATGTTCTCCAGTAGTTCAGAACACAGCACTTTCTTGCTGTATTTAGTTTTATTGCTGCCACCCAGACACATCTTGCTAATAATTGAACTGAACATTGTCACGTGGTTTGTGGTGAGACATTACGGTGTGCTTGGAGTTCACTTAGGTTATTACTCTGTGTGAAAAAAAGTCTAATCACAGGGAAAAGCAGCAAAATCATCAACTGATTTAGATCGGAGTAAATGAACTATATGTGTGAAACTGACACTAAGAGGGACTCTGAGATTTGCTAGGCAAGATAATTTTGAGATGGGGCAGCGATTATTTAAGTTACAAGGGTCACTACCTTTATGGAATAGAGTATCTGTGCTTATTGTCCTTTGGTCTTGTTGCCCTTTGGCAATAAGACTCTGATGAAGCAACATAACTAGGCAGTGCTCCAAATGAAAGCACAGGACCCACAGGGTATAGATGCTGTTGGTGGTGATGGTAGATGTAGTGTTTCAGAATCCCAACATCCACAATAATGTGTAGAGTGGGCAGAGGAGAAGGGCGTGGTATCTTAGTGAAAGAAACTGATCAACTGTCTTATCATGTCTTGTGATCCAGCATTTAGTGCACAAAGCTGTAACCAGCCTTGCATCTATCCATTGCCAGCCATTTCATCGTGTACAAATCTGCCCAACTCTTCCAAGTTTGTGTTGTTTTTCCTTCTGACCAGATGCGGTTTTTGTACCACCACCCCGCCTCAGGCGATCAGTATTGTGGCCCTAATACTCTGTATTTGTAGGGTTATGACTTTTGGAGTTCTCTTTTAAACAAATACATATGAACTGCATATAATAATATAATTGTGCTTCTGACAAAATTAATTGGTACTGTAATTAATGTTACAAGTGTACATTTCTAGGAGATGGGTCATTCTTCAACATTGTTGCCGAACACTGTTCACTTCTTTTTTCCACATTTTATCTGCTCTTCAGACGTTTTCTGTTTTGCTTTAAAAGTTTATGAATCCATGCATGTTTGGAGGGTATATCCAAATTCACAAGCAAGTCTTGCTAACATTTGACCATTATTTATCAAAGCTGAAAAAAAGGTTTTAGATTTTATTGTTTTAAAGAACTTAATTAAGGCAATTAATAGATAACTTTAAGTGTTTTTTTATGTTTTGTTATACACAACTGTTAATGCTTTTCTTTAAAAACAGAAATGCTGTGGCAAAGTGGACTTTAAAATGTGATTTGTTCTCCCTCGACATCATATTAGTTGTAAGGTTTGTGCTGGAGTTGATGTCATCTGATGACACATCTCTATTTTGGGCATTATGGCAAGCCAGCAGGAGCTCACAGTCTAATAGCAGACCACATGCACAGCAGAGAACGGGAGGACAGATGGTGATGCCACGTTGCATTATTCACTCGAAGACACAGTCACCAGAGCTAGCAATGCTTGGACCATTTAACAGTTTGAAAGAATGCCAAAATGAAGCAGAAGACGGTGGCATTTTCTCATCTGTAGTTCGTTTGTTTTTACAGCAGGGACCTGCCAAGCAGTTTTCTAAAGCAGAAAACCTAAAGAAAAAAGTCAAAGCAGCAGTTCTTTTAATCCCTCAGGGTTCTCACTTTGCCTTTAGTCTCCGAGTAAGATTGTATGTGTCAAAACTGGCTTATAAAAACAGCACAAAAAAAGATGCTTTGGAAGTTTTTGTAGAGTCATCCTAACCGACAGTAGCTACTGAAATGAGCGGAACATGCTCGTGCCTTATTACATTTAATATAAAGCATTTTATTGAGTTCTGAATAACCCCAATCGGTGCTGCAAAAACAATCTGAGACAGCCTGCTAAACTGCAAAATGGTGAACAAAGAGCTTCTTGTGTGCACCTGCACCTTTGAAAAGTACCAGGTTTGCAGTGAACTTGTGCATAGTGCCATTCAAGCTGTGTCTCTGTTGTCATTAATTGATATAAACACCAAAGCCACAATTAGTCCCACGGTCACATAACACAAAATGCTCAGATGCAAAATTGTTACTATGACATAATAACAGAATGCAAAGCTATTCTATTCACAATACTGCAGCTGTCCTTCTGCTCCTCATATCACTGAAAATGTGCTGAGTTTTTGGTACTTTCATATAGAACTAATACCAGTGATGTCATTACAGGTGTGCTACCATATGGGCAGCAAGACAGACCCAGACCAGAGAGATTTGCAGAAAGACAGGTCTGATATTGAGATTCTCCAGCATTACATCGCCCGCTGCTTTCCTGGCCTCATCCCTGAACCTGCTATAGTGGAGAGCTGCTTGTATACGGTACAGTGTTAACATTGTGTTTTTTGTTGTCATCTTCATCTGTGAAAGTGGAGAGAAAAAAAAACGATAGTGAAAATTTACTGCGTAAATTGTGTATTGCGTTTATAGAATCACCAGTCAAATCTAGTAAACAGAGCTGTGTCCCAAAATAAGGTTTAAAAAGGTCTTCTTCTGTCTGCTGTACTTCACCACAGACAGGGATTAACAAATGTGTTAGACCACCAGTCATAAAAACAAGAAAACACACAAACGTTTTAGTAATCTGTCAAAAACTAGTTTAAACTTAAAAAATTCTGTTGGTATTTAAGCAAAAAGCAAACTGAAGGTAACCTGTCTGTCGCCAACAATGAAAATATCATTTATAATGCTAAAATGAAAAATGCAGACTTTTCTCGATAATGGATAATATATTCTATTCTATTCTGCATTCTGGATAGATTATATATTCTATCCAGTATCAAGGGGATTTATCAGAATAAATGAAGTTTATAATAAAAAATGTGAAGTGTGTGAGTTTCTGTCTGTACTTAGGTTCTTGTCAGGTTTTAATGCTGTTCTAAGGTTCATCTTATGCAGTGCAGAACTAGGTTTATGTATTTTGTTTTTAAAGCGGTTTTGCAGCTGCTCACCAACACATGATCACATACTGAAGCAATAGGACAATAAAATTTTGGCCACCTTGTCTAATATCACTGAAAATCCTGACAACTCTTCTCTCACTTAACAAGTCATTCTTAAGAAGATAACTAGTCTCTTCTGTTGTGCTCAAATTTGGTCTTCTGTCAGAGGTCACTATGCATATACACTGTCCTTTTTTATCGAGTTAAACAGGTTTTTGAAACATTTTTTATAAAGACTTTGACAGGAACAGCTCACAAGGCCACAAGAAGCAGAACGAAGAGGCTGCAGCACTCTTGAATGAATGTGCATTAAATCTTACTGCTTTTTTGAAAATAACACTTATTTAATTTACTCAAAGTTTGGTTACCAGGGTAACCCGGGTTCTCTGAATACAAAGTGAGGAGTCTCATAATGGGAAGCCCTACTACCACTACATCTAAGACGTAAGGGGTGAGGTCACTTCCACAGCACCTTTGGTGCCCTTGTTTCTTTTGAAAAGAACAAAGGCTAGCTCACAGATACCCAACCACATCTGTCCCACAGCTGGTGGACTGTGAAGAGCAAATCAGCTCCAGGAGTGAGGCTCAATAGAGTAGGAGTTCCTGCTCCATTTCTTCCTTTAGTCCAAAGTTGGGATCGCCCCCAAGACCAAGTGAGCAATCTAGGTGTTCAAAGAGTGCAGTGAAAAAAGCATGGAAGAATGAGGGGTCATCAACACTTGGGCCATATATACTTACAATACATAACTTTTTGTTAAGCATAGATAATTTAATGGCTTTATAACTGTGTTGAGTACTGTAAAATTAACATTTTTATGTATTAAAATTGCTACTCCCCTTTGCCTAGAGTTATAGCAGGCTGAGAACGCATCAGGAAACTCAGGTGTTTTAAGTTCATCTGTAGCTGTAGCAGGTCTATCAGTCTCTTATAATAAAACAACATCTGCCTGTAGTGTTTTTAAGGTGGTTAAGTATCTTATCTTTAACCTCTTCTCTCTGGAGTCTGCTCCATGCACTTTCCATGTGACAAACCTTAGTGTGCCCATAATTGTGTGTGTGCAGCTAATGTTGCACACTGCGTGTGACGCTGAAATAAATGAGGAAAAAAAATACCGTATTTCCCAGACTACAGAGCGCACCTGAATATTAGCCGCACAAGCTAAAATCAGGGGAAAATCCTGTTTTGTACATACATTAGCCGCACCTGACTAAAAGCCGCAGGTGTTTCAATGTTGACTTATCATATGTAAGAGAATATGCACAAAG
>NW_005187671.1:255508-286740 GCF_000239375.1 Pundamilia nyererei | reverse complement strand
TACAACAGCGGAACAAACAAAACAAATCCGCTCATGGACAATCCATAGAAAAGCCGCACCTGACTAAAAGCCGCAGGGTTCAAAGCTTGTGCAAAAAGTAGCCGCTTATAGCCCGACAATTACGGTACATACATCAGTCAGGTGAGGGGAAAAAAAGAACGTTTGATAGGATGTTCCATAGGGATGCATTATGTAGATGTGGATGTGCTGGTGCTGAGTGCATATGTACTTGATATGCTGAGCAGATGTGTAAAGATTGAGTGTGTTCAAATCAGTTTTATTTATACAGCACCAAATCACAATAAAGGTTGCCTCAAGGTGCTTTATATTGTTCGGTAGACCCTACAATAATACATCAGAGAAAACCCAACAATCATATGATCCCCTATGAGCAAGCACTTTGGCGACAGTGGGAAGGAAAAACTCCCCTTTAACAGGAAGAAACCTCCGACAGAACCAGGCTCAGGGAGGGGCCATCTGCTGCGACCGGTTGGGGTGAGAGAAGGAAGACAGGATAGAAGACATGCTGTGGAAGAGAGACAGAGGTTAATAACAAGTATGATTCAATGCAGAGAGGTCTGTTAATACATAGTGAGTGAGAAAGGTGACTGAAGAAGAAATACTCAATGCATCATGGGAATCCCCCAGCAGCCTACACCTATTGTAACATAACTTATGATGTTATGTTGAATTAACAAATTAACATTAATAAGTTGGATGTTAATGGAAGAAGAGGATAGAAAAATGTAGTGGATCCCCTCTGTTAGAAATACATATTAGAAATTTATCCAAGTATGTTAACACTCTGAGTCCCGCTGCCCACAAGGAATTCAGGGCTGCTTTGATACACTTGGTGAAAACTCTAGGGTTCAGTTCCAGTGCTTACAGGAGAGTCTGATCGTTGTCATTTTCTGTGTGCAGTATAAAGGCTTATATAGAAGTACCATGCACACCATTCTTCCACCCAAGCAGGCAGGGGGCCTAGAGGATTTAAGTTCTAAAGTGGTACAGCTGCACTGTCTTGAAACAACAACCTGCACTTTCTGATTATTTTTTTTCTTGTTTTGTTGGGTTTTTTGTTGTTGTTTTTTAAAATTTACTAACTCTTCATATTTTATTGTTTTTGCAGCTAACGCCTGACCATCATTTTGTGCTGGACTACCACCCTGCATACAGCAACATCGTGATTGGAGCAGGATTTTCAGGTACAGCACAATATGGCTCCAAAAAAATGAAATGAAAGAAAACATGTGTAGCACATATAACTCTAGCCATATTTGTCAGGATAAATAGCTGACTTCTATTCATTCAAAACTACTGTTAATTCCTTTTTTAATGAAATAGCTATGTCAGTTTATATTTGGAGGTTTCTTTTCATTTAGCATACTTGTAGTAGTAGCTGTAGCCTAGCAACAGCTAATTCTGGCAGTACTCTAGCTCTGAGAATTTCAGACAGGAGCTGCTTCAGACCATCACAGTTATTCAAACCACACAAAAAACTAAAGTATAGATAGGAATGGTAATATTTTTTTGCTGTCAATGCAGGTGTTAATTTCTTAATGTAGACGTTTCCTTTTGAGACATTTCCAGCGTAACCAGATCTGTGTTAATAGTTAATATTGAAAACGAAGAACCAAGGTAAGGTGCATCGTGTGGTGATGCCTCAGGCACAAGGGCTCTGTGGGAAAGGGGATTTTAAGCAGTCGTGAACACTAGACAGGTATCCTCTCCACTCAGGAAACCCTGCAGCTGTGGACACTCTGCATTAATCCCTTCTAATTCTTCAAAATCATCCCTGATGGTCAACAAAGTCCTTGGGTCCTTGACACAAAAGTCAGAAAAATCAAATCAAGCAAAATCACAAAAAATCAAAACAAAATTACATTTTCCTGAACTAGTTTCTGAGTCTGTGTTGTAGCTGATAAACTTGCAGCAGTTCCATTTAGATGCTCGTGATAATGATTTAACGCAATGAATATGAGCTTCAACTGAGTTTGTTTTTCCTCAACAAATCATTTTGGAAAAAGTCCCTTTAACAATATTTCATTGAGCAAAGAGATTCATTTTATAAAAAGGGGAAATTGAATGCTGGAATTAGCTTTATTTACAGTTTGTAAATTTTATTTTATTTAATTATCATATTATAGCAGATAAGTACTACTGTGTACCACTGTGTGATTTAATCACCCTACTGAACTACCTTGGTCCTGTAGTAATATTAGTAATATTGCAGCTGTTCTGCATCAAATTTGATGCCACACAAATTATTTGTGCCACTCCAAAAAATAATTTCTGTCCACTATGAGATGAAGGAGAACAGCAGCCTGATACCTGCAGGCCTGACAGCAGCAGATGTATCACTGCTGTAACTCCTGTAACATTCAGCAGTCGCCTCATTGTTCTGACACACACAACAAAACTATTGACTACACTACACACTAACTACACAAGATTTGTGCTAAACGTCGCAAATCTCTCACATCTTAAAACACTGCCGTCACGTTTGAATCGTGTTTGTACTGTAATGTGAAATATAAAATAAGGCTTGTATCGCCCACAGTCTGCCTCAGTGTGGTGTGAGATTATACGACCTGAAAATGTTTTCACACAAGTAACAATTTTTATCAAGACAGTGTCAAAAATATTTTTGGAAAAATCTCAGCGTTGGTTTAAATTTATTTATTTAAATTTATTTAAATGTATCATATCAGACGTATGTGCATTAATGGTTTGTAAAGAGTTAGTCAGTAATATTCACATGAACTGATTTCCACATATAATTCATTGATGTCTCTAGATGCACTTAGATATCATGTTTAAATGATCAAACCTACATTTTAAGAGCTGAAATGTGTAGCTGTACTACCAAAGAAACAGTAGCAATGAGTTTTAAAATAACGATAAATTTACTGAAGACTTTACAAGATCAACGAGTTTCCGCCAGCATTAATCTCCTCAAACCTCCTTTGTGCACACCTTGGTTACATACACAGCCTGTTTCTTTTTTTTTTACATTTTTCTTTTCTTTTCTTTTTCATAAATAAATTGGTACAAATGGTTTTTGAAAAAGTACATTGAAATAATAGTTCGTTTTTTTAAATATTTTTTCCCTATTCCATTTTTGGATTATCAGCTAAAGATGAGCCAAAATGGCAGGCTCCTCTGAGCATCATGAAACTAGCTGACAAGGCTTGTTGACACCTTTACTGTATTAAGCCATTATCCTCACAATCGCTTATTAAAGGCAAAACACCGTGACAGCAGTCAAACAAAACAAACAGTGTCTGTTTTGATTCAGTCGACAGAGTCAGCGGCGTTGTTAAAATGAAAATGTCAACAGCTCAAGACAAAGAACAGCAAGAAGTGTGCTGGCACTGTGTACACCAGATGTGTGCAGATGAGTGCCAACTCCAAAACAGCAGGAGCAGCAGCTAAATTAATCAGCATTGCTTGTTCCAGGAAGAACAGCAGTGTTACTCGGAACTCGGGGAATCAAGGGTTTCACCTCTGTCAGAGCAGCAGCCTAAAGAGGAAAAAAGAAATGAAGAATAGTTGCAGAAAGAAAGAGGAGCCAGATGTTTGCTTTTAGTAAATGTAAGTAAGACAGTTTAATTAATGTTATTTAACAAAAAAGGGACGTCATATTTTTTAGGATTAACTAATAATTCATATAGATCAATATAATTGGCTTTTTTTGCAACCAAAAGGAAAGAAAAGAATCTATATTTCTTACTATGGTCTAAAGACTTTAAATGCACTTAAAAAAACTTTATACCCTCTTATTATCTACAGTCTGAGAGCTTCCAAGAATGGAGATGCAGTTTTCCAGAGATATTAAGATCTGTACTCACATCTAGGTAACACATTTGCCCTATATTGTGCATATGCACAATATGAGATATATGCACAGTATGAGGTTGCCATTGTTCCCATAAATACAGATCGGTGGCAAAAGTGGCCAGTTTAGTTTCTGACAGATAATAAATAAAAATTTTAACCAAAATTAACCTTTTATTTTCACATCTGCACTTACGAATAAAAAGGAACCTTTAAGTTTGACAGAAATAAGGACGTGATTTATACTGTGATATTCATGTTGACTGATCATGATCTCATATCATCCAGCCATTCCTGATCATCAGGATTTATGCACTCAATTCTCAATTAACAGGAAGTTAATGTGATAAAAATGTAGCTTTTTTTTCGTATCTGGTTCTAATCTCTGAAGGTTTTTCGGGGAGCCTTTTGGAGAAAGTAATAAGAAGTCCAGCACAAAAGTCCTGACAAGCTGCTATTCTTTATGACATTTTGACAGCAACAGCTGAAGATGGTCTAGTCTGAAATATTGTTTATTGACAAGTGTAATAATAGTGT
Organism: Pundamilia nyererei; assembly: GCF_000239375.1. NCBI lineage: Eukaryota > Metazoa > Chordata > Actinopteri > Cichliformes > Cichlidae > Pundamilia > Pundamilia nyererei. The sequence goes on along the minus strand of NW_005187671.1, from coordinate 282,366 downwards.
ACGTTTTGTGTCAAGTCTGAATTAGTTAATACACAGCACTGAGTAATTAGCAATAATTTTATCAAAATATTCAAAAAGTCCAAATAATATCCCTGTCTTCATACATTCAAATCTTAATTTTATTACTGCAGAAAACTTTCCAGTTTTATTTGTTCTCAAATGTTGAATCAGTTATCAGAAGTGTTATTTGTTTTTGGTCAGTATAAAAATTATTGCAGCTTTACTGATTGATTGGTAAACTGCATTTACAGTGGGGATTTCTAGGGCCCAGTGACAGATTTTCCAGGACCCATCAGTTACTTAATAGTTGTATCCTCAGTCTCACAGGAGACATCAGGATTCTTAACCACCGTTATTCTTACATTTGTGTTCTTCTCTAATTAACATGCCAGAGGCTCCCATGCGGCCTGCTCGACTCCACCTCTCCTCTCCTGCAGTTATCTATAGTGTCTCCTGGCACCTCTCCATGTCTTCATGCAGTCGTGTCCTTTACCTAATTATAACTGTAATTAATATCCTGCTCCCAGTGCTTTGCTCTCAGACAAGTATGCGCTCACTGGGTTAACAGGCCTGCAATAGAAAATGTTGCAAATATAGATTACGTATTAATGGGGTTGTTTTTTTTTCTTATTCTTAGAGGTGTATGAGTAATGAAGCTAAAAATGTAGAGCTTCACACCAAATGCACATGTGCAGCCATGGAGGAAATGGTAGGTCTGTACTTAGCCTGTGCATCAAGTGCTGCAGAGGTGCACCAGCATGCACTGCTTCCATTTTTCACCAGGAATATTTTGCTGCAAGTCTTCATGTGTGTATTTGAGTTTCATTAAGTTTTATTTACATAGCACCAAATCATAACAGCAGTCACCTCAAGCCGCTTTAGGTGAGTGAACAAGAAACACTCAGTGCATCATGGGAAGCCCCCAGCACCTACTGTAACGTAACTATACGCTTTCTCAAAACAGAAAGTTTTCTGCCTGAAGTTAAAACTAGCGTGGGTGTCTGTCTCATAGAAAACAAGCTGAGAACTGGTTCCACAGAAGTGGGGCCTGAAAGCTGTGGACTAGGGACTGCAAATAAGCTAGTAGTCTTTTGTGGTGATCGGGTACTCTGAGTTTATTAAGATAAGATGGGGATAAGTAGTAAATGCTTATCCTAGTTTTTCAGCATGACTTTGACGTAGGATGTTTCTCATTTTAGAGATATTGCACAAATGCAAAAAGCAGTCCTACATGTTTGTGTAACATGCACGTGGAATGACCTATCGTGGTCAAAAATGAGTCCAGCTTTTGTCAGTGTTAATGCCAACCACACATCATGATGCTACAATTTTTAGGGCCAAGAACAAAACATCTTGTTTATTTGAATGTACAAGTAGGAAATTAGAAGTCATCCAGATCTTTGGCTTTAAGCCATTCCTGCAGTATAACTAATTAATGTGTGTGTGTGTGTGTGTGTGTGTGTATGTGTGTGTGTGTGTATGTGTGTGTGTGTGTGTGTGTGTGTCATCTGGCTGCATGGATAAAGTTGAGTATCAATGCAATGAAAATGTATGGTATGCTTTCAAATGATAATGCCTAAGGAAAGCATGTATAGTGTATCCAAAATCTTGTGGAAGTCCACAATAAATTTAATTTAATTATGTGCCTTAAATCAAAGACAGATTTATTGGTGAGAATGAACACTGTTTGCCTTCCAGTTTGTATTTTGTCTGTTTATGCTCTCTCTACACTCCACTCTTCTACTATATGGACAGAAGTATCAGGCCACACTTCATCTTTGAATTTGGGTGTTTCAGACTCATTGCAACAGGTGTTCAAAAAAAAAAACATAGCTATACATTCTGCCTTTGTAAACATTTGTGAAGAATAGTTTGTTTTAAAGAACTCACCAAGCATGTTCCTGTAATAGGTGGACACAGAGGCTGAGTTTCTCAGAGGTAGAGATGGTCACAGATTTCCCAACCTGGAAAAGCTGCATCTATAAATTGTACAAACAATTTCAGAAAAGTGTTCCTCAATGTACGATTGTGAAACTCACTGGAATGGAACTCACTAGATGGGCTCAGGAACACTTCCAGAAATTACCGTCTATGAACAGAGTTCAGCAAGTGTCATTAAAAACTAAAGCCTTTCTAGTGGCATTTGGCAACCCAATAGTTAGTATCCATGCCAGACTTTGACCATAAAGTAGATGCTAATTAATGACCTTCCAATATTAAGTCAAAAATGTATTAACCTGATAGTTTTCTAGAGGAAACTCCAAAAATGTTAGCCTCACAGTAGCACTAAATAAAAATCTATTAGATCACCAAGGCTAGTGGGATTCATCAGTGGTCCTGCTTGTTGCTACCAAGTTACAAGGGGAGCCATCCGATGATTAAATTACTTAAATACAGACCCAAATAGTGGGCTGAATTACTGTGTAGTGGCCTCATTTGTTTGTTTTTTATTCTTTCAGTAAAATTGATAACATGTTTTCAGAGAAAATACAATTTTCCAATTGCAATCATAACTAGTGATCATAACTAATACTACTAATTGTTAATTATTAAGTGTACTGGATGTGCTCAGTCTCCATCCTTCCACTCACAAAGTTCATATTTTGAGGAAGTTCACATGCCTTAATCGTAACACAGAAACATGTGTTTCCTTCTGTTCTCTCCTTCACTTCATGCATTCATCATTAATGCGTGACATAAGTACTTTCAAGCAAGTACTGAGAACGGTTGCCATGGCTACAATATCATCCTGTAGGCTTGGCCTAGGTTTTCCATTCTCCTTCTCTGGCAAGATGAAAATTCACAGGTCCAAACTGTCAAAGGCAGCTTTTTATGACTTCAAAGCCAGACAGAATCCACAGGAGCCTTGAGACCTTTGTCAGATGGTGTGTGCTGCATTCTTCAAGCCCCGTTGATATTCACAATTTCCTTCTCAGACCCTAAAAACAATGAATCGTGACGCCTCATTTTAAAAATAGTATTTTTCTCATCTTACTCCTGAGCTAAGGCACATGAAGCCATTACGCCAAGAAAGGACAACTCTCCCCTAATTTAGTATTTGGTGTTGTTCACTAAAGTGAGTATATTCTCAGTGACAGGAGTTGCAACAGCTTTGCTTTTCTTTTATATGTTCACTCATGTGAATCTCAAACCCAGCGCCTTATTCAGACAAAGCCCAAGAAATACAGGCTATTTTTATTCTAACTGCAAGGTGCCTGGCTTTGGTTCACATGAAGACATCAATTGATCTGACACAGCTTGATGACCTATGTTTGTGCTTTGCTCACTATGAAGGCTTCTTTATTTTTCCAGGTCATGGCTTCAAGTTTGGACCAATCATTGGCAAGCTTCTGTGTGAACTCAGCCTGGGAGAAGTGCCCTCCTATGACCTTTCACCTTTCCACATAAGACGCTTCCAGTCAAAGAGGAACTCAGCTTTATAGTTCTGCAACACAGCGAGTGTTTTATAATAATAACAGCTAAATTATAATTTTAGTAAATTCATTTAATCACTACGTTTAAATTCTATGATTGTATTCTTTGTAAGTTTTGTTTTTTTGGCACTAGGTGTAATCAAATGCTTTCAAGCATAATGAATATGTGTGCTGTTATCCATGTAACTAGGCTATAGACTTTCTCTCATACTCTGATTTCTAACTAATATTTTGTGATTTCCATAATTACTATACAAACATTATAGATGGGCTCTATCAATCCACTGATCTGAAGCTCCTGAGTTGATTTGCACAAAGTAGTGCTTGTAGAAAGTTTACGAGATGTGATGAGGCTCATGTTTATGGTAGCATTAGTGCGCATGTGTAATTCTGTCTGCAAACGAAAGTTTTGAATGACTTCTGATAAAACTTTCGCTCCTTTCCAGTCCAGTTCTTGTGTCTGACCATTTTCAGAGGATTTGTTTGTTTGTTTCTTACGCTACTAACAGACCTAAATGTGAATCAAGCAAAAAAGGCACCTGACTCATGACAGGAATCAGGGTTGTGTCTGCATATAACATACAACTTGACAAAGAACCCATTTGAAATTGTGTATTTAGGCACTTTGTTATCAGCAGTCTGTCACAAAAACACTGTTCCCATTTCTTTAGTTGAATCTACAAGAAAATGTCAGAACTGTTTGACAGGCATAAACTGTTTTTCTTGGTTTCGGCTCTGACTGAAAAGTCCTAATAGCTCTGATTCTGTCAGTCGGTTGGTATGAAGAGCTCAGCTGGAGCTGAGGTGGGGGACACATTTTGGCCGTCCAATCATGTTGCTGACATCCAGTGACCACCCACCCACACCTTATCTGACTTACAAGAGTTAACAAACACAAAGGTTAAACTTTAAAATCATTTCATTACATTCACTTTGTTATTCTTAACACAGAGAATTCACATTGAAACATCCAGTCAGACATGGATAGAATTCATTGCATGTTTTACTCAGTTTTTGTAATTCTGCTTCAGTTATATTTATCTTTAGCACATTTTCACATGAACATTTTTTGGGACATAATCCCATCTTAATTTAAATAAAGAGGAATACTTTTATCTTTTACAATGTTTGTCAGTCGTCTTTTTAAATGTATTTTATGAAACATCTTTTATTAATTCATTAAGTAAGTCATTCTGTGAGACTAGTGGCTACAGTGTGTCGCGCTCACCCCCATCCTGCACCACACACACCAGGGTCAGACTCTGTAAAGGTTTTCAATGGGGGGGCTGTTATCACTGTTGTTTTATTTTCTGGTCAAACAACACAACGCAACACTGTAATCCCACATTGTTGAGCTATTGTAAATTCAACAATTAATGACATATTCATTATATGTATGCGTGTATACATGGATGGGTGGATGGATGATGCATCAGTGACCCACTCTCCCTGGATTTCCATCATTTTATCAACTAAATGGTGTTAAAAAGACATCAGCCACTGAGCAATCTGTCTGTGTGAAGCTAGCTGCGTGCTTAGAGCTGCGTGCTTAGGCTATGGAGGTGGACTATTGCCTAGCTCCATTTCCCCATGTGCTAGTAAACATTTTAATCACTAATCAGAGGCCCTGTTACAATGGATGCCATCCAAGGCCATCAGTGGGAATGGGAAAATTATGCAGTGAAACCACAGAGATCACTGAGCCATTTGCTCCCTTGCCTCTAAGTGACTGCAAATGGGAGCAAAGAGACATTATACAAATGCAAGAATTAGAATTACATTAAACATGCAAATGCAAATATTTAACTACAAATAACCATCAACTGAAACATTGCTTACAGAACAATATCTAGCTCGTAAAATTACATCTTACTGTTGTATATGAAGAGTATTCATGGCTCCCCTAATATAACTCTGGCACCTTTTAAGGTCCTGAATAAGTAATGCCTCATGGTTCACCTATGGCATTACTTATTATGCACACTGTCCAGAGACTCGTGTGTCAGTATAACTACCAATAATGATTCATATAAGCAAGCAAAAACTTAAAGCTGTGTAATTTTATCAGCAACTCTACAGAACATTTTACCATTCATCCTGTAAATGTTTTTAGTGATGAAAGCACTGATACACACAATGAACAGTACCTACGCAGCAAGGAAAGTGCTTTGTCCTGTTTTCTGTCCAGTTGTCCTGTATGCAGGGTAAAAGTGAAGAAAAAGGATCAAGTCATCAGAAATATTCATGATATACTAATAAACACACACAATTTATCTTCTAAAAATAACTTTTGAATTATTTAAATGTAATTATTAAGTCCCATGTACCAACAACCAACCAGAGCAGATACTGCTCTGTTTTTTATTTTGAGGACCAAAATCTGCATATGTTGATGGGTTTCAAACAGGGAGGGTAAAAATGGCACCATAGCTCCACTGTTCCACCATCTGGCACAAATGTGTAACACCCCAAAACCCAAGACAATAACCAAACGCAAAAGGACCTCTGCCATTTTGATTTTAAAAAGACTTTATTGTGATTTTCAGACAGCGTACTTCTTCAGATTTCTTCTAGGGATCAAAAGGAAAACTTCATGTTTGGTCTGTCTCAGCTACAGACTTTGGTGACGCTAGTACAAAGTGTAAAGCTGTTGACTTTTCATTGTGGGGCATGTTCAATCAGTCACCATAAAGCTGTAATTTTCTGTCACTCACACATACATTGTTCAATCTTGCCAAACGTCTGATGAATAATAAGGTCCAACTTGTGACAACAGTCACAATATATACCAAGACTATAAGCTTCTGTGTACTACTACTCCTCATAGGTTGACTGGATTCATCTTAAACATGGTCTGAACTTTTGACCCTGATGCTTTTTATGAAAACATCCTGTTGTCATGGCAACTCACCAAGAAACAGGAAGTATTTAAGGGAACAAAAAAGTTTAAAAGTGAGAAACTTGGCACACACCTCCAAAGTGATGAAGGCTTTTGTGTTGTCTTGGTCTTATTAGTGTCTGTGCTGACACCCAATAATATGTACCAATGAAGCAACAACAGTGTTACATTTGAACTTGATGTGCGAAATTTGACTTTTGGCATTCTTTAATATCTCAAGATGTACAAAAATGTCTCCTGGAGTGACATTCAAGAGCATGTCAGCTATTTTGACTTAATAGATGATTTTTCAATAGTTTTTTGCAGATATGGGCTTCCTGAGTTAATTTTCACTCAATATGTTTAAAATGTTAACTTTGTTAATATCAACCAGAATGTAGAGGACCAGACAGAAGTACCATTTCTTTAAAAAACGATTTCCCAGAAGGGAGTGAGCCAGCAGAACTCAGTTTCCACTCGCTGCTGTGAGACTGGAAAGCTAGAAGAGACATGCAGACACTGAGCCACTGAGAGTGACAGCAGAAGTATTTTCCACTTGGCCAAGCTTACTGCAAGTGTTACGTCAGTTTGTCTCTCTCACTGTGGTGAGAAGATGCTGTCATGATGGTTTCAGGCCAATGCAAGCATAAGTGATCATAACTGATATTTCTGCGAAATGCAAAGAGAGTAGTTGTGATGATGAATATTTACAGGCCAAGCTGACGGAGTGTTTTCGGCAGGACATCTACACTATAGGAGTTAAATAAGAAATCCCAGAGAGACAATGGACCCAGCTATCACTATGAGTGCACTTTGCAATGCAGCATATGCATAAAAGACTTGTAAATTGGATAGATGGCATAGGAGATAGCTGAGCTCCATTAAGTGTGTTAGTTCAAGGAAACCATGTTTGCTTTGTCTCAAAGGTTAAAGCAGCTGCATTTAATAGGACAGGGTTCAATGCTCTATCCCAACATGACTGCAATTGCTAACAAAATTATGACCTTCAAGAACTTTAACCCCACAAGGGGTTAAATACCTGGGACTCTCCATCGGTTGTTTTAAAACTTTTCATCTTCTCAGATGAAAGGTGAAACATCTTCACAAACTAAAAAGAAGAGCAGCTGCCTTCTTGTGAAGCACTCAAGACTTTTAAAATGGACTGGTTCTCATGGAGTACTTCTCTACTTGAGCACTTTATACAACATGCATCATTCACCTGTTCATGCAAGCACCTCTTTCTACTCTGTTTTATATTTAGCATTCACAATCCAATTAACACATCACAGAGCAACTTGGTTTTCAGTGTCTTGCCCAAGGATACTTTGGCATGCAGACAAGAATCAAACCACCAACCTTCTGATTAGTTAGATGATGTGCTCTACTGCCTGAGCTGCAGCCATCCCATGGGCCGCTCTAAAGCGCTGAATCCTAGCATGGTACCATAACAGGAGGACACTGTTGTTGCAACAAGTCTGTTTGTGAAATGTTTTCCGAGGATTGGGATCTACTGATCTCTGCGAGTTTTAGGGCCACATTAAAAAAATATTATTGATCATTTTGAGAATAAAGTCGAAATTTCGAGATTATGGTCAAAAATCTATTTTTAGAAAAAAAAATCAAAATGTGAAATTATTGTTGTTTTAAGACAAACTGTCACAGTTGCTATACCGTCTGAGTCAGTGAAATCGTACTTTAGAATCGGTTTTAGTAGCAAGGAAGGAAATTGTTTCTCTTTCAGTGTGGTTCTTGATATAGCACGTTGAAAAGATGGTGAAACACAAACCTGGAAGAGTGGATTTGTACATAATGAAATGGTTACACCCTCGTGCAATAGAGAGGATGTATGTTGCATCACAAGATGACTGATCAGGGTTTTTTTCCATGCATAAACCACGATGCCTCTGTGTTTACAGCTGAATTCTTATTCTCTTCCTTGGCTCCCTGTTAAATCCATAATCGAATTTAAAGTCCTGCTTCTCACACTCAAAGTGTTGAATGATCAGGCCCCAATCTTATCTTAATGACCTTATAGTACCATATCATCCCATTAGAGCACTTCGCTGTCAGACTGCGGGCTTACTTGCAGAGTATTTAAAAGTAAAATGGGAGGCAGAGACTTCAGCTTTCAGGCCCCTCTTCTACTTTCCTTTTTGCAGCATATAGTTAGGGTTAGATCAGGTGACCCTGAATCCTTCTTTAGTTATGCTGTAATAGGTCTCGGCTGCTGGCAGATTCCCATGATGCATTGAGTGTTTCTTCTTCAGTCACACACTACGTGTTTATAGCCCCCTCTAGGTAGTGCAATCAAGTAACAGGTAATGTAGACATCTATTGCAAGTCATTCCTAATATTATTCTCTTCTCTCCATCAATTCCACTCTGCTTGAACTCTCTATTACAAGGGGCTTTCTCCCCACCCTTTATCCCTGCACATGCCCGACCGACTCTTTCTTTTTTCTTTCCAAAGCATACTTTTACCTTTTCAGGTTCTCACCATCGAATTGCAAACGTTAAAAAGAGTCAGGCCTGACCCTTAATGAACTGCACCTCTACCTGAACCCATCTGTCAGTTTTAATTTCAAAATTAAAAATTAGTTACTAGGCAAGGATGCATTTTTCATACAAAACAGCATGAGAGATTTTCAGGCATTAAAACTAATTCCAATCATAAACTCAGTCTATATGCCGGTGACATCTTGTTATATCTAATAAATCCCTCAGTCTCCTTCCTGCAAGTTCACAGTTTTATTAGCAGTTTTTTGTTTGTTTTTTTGCCTCCAATTCATTTTACTATGTGTGCCTGTATGCTGTAACTACTCAACTCAGTTTAACAATAACATTAAAGTTTCAGTCATTCCAAATGATATATTTAATATATATGATTTTACTCCAATACTAAACAGTATCAAAGAAGAACTGAACAGATGGAATAAACTGCCAGTTCTCTTTAATACACTCGTGGGATGATTCATCTCCTTTAATTCAACAATTCAAAGTTTTCCATTTCAAAGACAAAGAGGGCCAGAAAATAAATTAATGCACTTCTTACCAAAGCAAACTGGAAGCTGGTTCCACGGAAGAGGGGCCTGAAAGCTGAAGGCTCGCCTAGTACTTTTAAATACTGTAGGAACCACAGGAAGTAAGCCTGCAGTTTGAGAGTGTAGTACTCTATTGAGGTAACATGATACTATGAAGTCTTTAAAGTCTGTGCATTGAAAAGCAGCACGGATTAGTGCTGAGGCTGCAGTGATGCGGACGCTATACCAGTGCGCTGTGGTGAAGAGAGAGCTGAGTGTAACAGCGAAGCTCTCAATTTACCGTTCAATCTATGTCCCTACCCTCACCTATGGCCATGAGCTGTGGGTAGTGACTGAAAGATACAACCTGCAGAAATGGGCTTCCTTCGAACGGCGGAGGGCCTCTCCCTTAGAGATAGGGTGGGAAGTTCAGCCATCCGGAAGGGGCTCAGAGTAGAGCCGCTGCTCCTCCACATAGCCAGTTGAGGTGGTCCAGACATCTGACAAAGGATGCCTGCTGGGGACCGGGAGGAGGCCCTGGGGCAGACCCAGAACGTGCTGGAGAAATTATATCTCTCAGCTGGCCTGGGAATGCCTTGGTGTTCCCCCGGACAAGCTGGAGGTGTTTCTTCTTCAGTCACACACTACGTGTTTATAACCCTCTAGGTAGTGCAATCAAGTAACAGGTAATGTAGACATCTCTCTGCTTAGGCTGCTGCCCCCGCAACCCGGCCCCAGATAAGTGGAAGAAGATGGATGGATGGAAAAAGTAAAGAAATAAAACTCTAAGATTCCTCACAGTGTTTGTGGAGACCAAGGTCATGTCATCCAGAGTAAGTATCTGGTTAGACATCATGTTAGTAAGTCTGTGAAGGTTCTCAGTCATCCAGGTCATCGTAGTCAAAGGAGCTTGGAAAGAAAAGCGTCTGGACTTCTTTAAGTTGCTTGAAGACGTTTCACCTCTCATCCGAGAAGCTTCTTCAGTTCTAAGGTGGGGGGGGGGGTCCTTTTGTCCCTCTGTGGGGGTTTACTCCCACTAGGTTTATATCTGGGACTCTCCACCATTTGACCTTAGAACTGAAGAAGCTTCTCGGATGAGAGGTGAAACGTCTTCAAGCAACTTAAAGAAGTCCAGACGCTTTTCTTTCCAAGCTCCTTTGACTATCATGTTAGTAAGATTTTTATGGCAGTACAATAACCTCAGTCTGAATTTAAAAGCAGGAAATTAGAGGTCAGATCATTGTTGCCCAGTCAGCGCATTCTCCAGCATCCCACCCAGTGACTCCAAGAAGATTAAATACTCTGATGTGTCATTTACTGCTTAGGCACAAATGACAGTCTGGACCCAAAGACACAGGGAAGGTCTTGATCCAATGGTCTTGTCCAGTAGGTAAAACCCCAAAGTGCAAGGAGTGAACTGTGGGGATATCTCACCTCCAAAGTTATTACAGTTAACTAAAACTAAACTAAAAACTGAATCTGAAAATAAAAAAAATAGTGGTTAAATACAGGCTTCAAATTTCCTGGGATGCAGCCAGAAGACAAGGAGGTGCTGATTACTGAACGTTACAGTGACGTCCAAAACTTTGCAGAAACATTTTGGATATAAACTCATTTTAGAGGAGGAGCATGGAGTACGCCAAATATCCAGGGGCAAAATACTAACCTCAAGTTGCTCTCTGATGTATCCATCACCAGTGAACGTCAGATGGAAAGCACTTAAGCATAGAAAAGGGGCCATTAGAGGCTGCCTTTACATGGATGCTGCTAAGATGCACACGACGATTCTTTCTCATATGCCATACTAAACTGGCATCACTTAATGAGTTTTTATTGTTTTTATTTTTTTTTGTTTATGCGTTTGGTGTATAAAATTAAAAATTGTCTGGCACCATTGCTTCACTTCATTCATTTTCACCCAGAAGAATCTATAAAATCAACAAGGATGTCTTCCACTAAAGAATGTACTGTACCTTTCTCTCACTCAGCGTTTGTGCAATCAGCCTTTACTGTGTTTGGATTATGTGGTGAACACTTTGTAATATAAGTGTTAAATAAGAAATCATTATGGTCAACTTGGACAATTTTCAGTAATCTATCAAAACTGTATTTGGCCACTTGTGAAGTTCTTCTTACCTCAATTAAGGAGTTTTTGTGCATTCCAATCAAGCTGCATGTAATTTTATTCCAAACAGCTTCCAGTTACAAATGTCAAATGTAAAAACCTCTCCAGGCTTGAAACCTGGTTAGTTTATTAAGAAAACACAAAGGAGTATTCTAAACCTGTCAGTGAAATGGTTTTTGAGTGAGCCCCTGAAACTAGAGAGCTGTGTATAAAGATAGTAAGCATTCCTTGTCAGTTAATTGAATATGTTTGTTTAACCTTCTTAATTAAAGCTAAGAGTTTAATTGCATGTTCATTGTAGAGACTTTACCTTACAATATAAAGAACCTTGAGGTGACTGTGGTTGTGATTTGGCGCTGTATAAATAAAATTGAACTCAGTTGAATTGTTTCATTTCAAATCTACTGTGGTAATGTACTGCACATCCTTTTCTATCAGCCAGCTCTAGAAGATTGCCGCTCAGCATTTAGAACTAATCTTTACTACTGCTCTTTTTTTCTGTCATCTTTTTGTAAATTATTAAAATACATCCAAGTATGGAACATGCTACTCCCTGTTCCCAATTCAAAATTATAGGATTTTTGGAAGATTTTTCATTTCATAAGTTTAGTCGCTCTTTAGACGTCCCTGTCTTGATCCGAGTGAGTGTCCGGTGTTTTTCCATCCGGGTTCTACTTCCCTGTATCTGACCCTTGGGGTGGATCCCTGGTTCCACACCTACACCTCTCCACCACTTCTTCCATCTGCAGCAACCAGTGGGGTAGTACTTATCTTGACAGCCTGATACTTAACCTCCTAGGACCTGGCATCCACATATGTGGACGTCACATTTTGGGTTATTTAGACCAAAATGCTCAATTTTGCTCTAGAAGGGCCTGATATCCACCTACGAGGACATTATACTGCTACAGTTCTTTCAAAATTTTAAACGAATATCCTCATATGTGGCTCTTATTTTTCTTAGAAACAAAAATAAGGTAAAAAATAAAATCTGGTAATTCATCAGGTCCCAATCAGCCCAAATATCAAAGAGAAATTAAAAATGAATGCCGTGGAAGAGTTCGGGTCTTAGGAGGTTAATGTGAAGTCTGTTTTTAGTATTTGTGCACCAAAGTGTTCACATCATACTTTTGTATACAGAATACTGGACCAGAGGCCTGTACGATGAGTTGGGCTTATCCGGGTAACTTTAGAGTTACATTGGGTTTTCTGTACTACAAAGATGGGTCACTTCTTCTTTTAGACCTAACCTGCTCCGGGGCAGGTTATGTTCAAGATTAGAAATGAAGAAATATGAAATCATCATCTGCTCATCAATAACTTCTCTGAAAAATAAAAGTCCTGGAAATTCCTCACAGACCTGTGTAGATAGTAGGAATGTCGTCTAAAGGTTTTCAGTAGCATTGTCTACAGTATTCACCCTGTAATGTGCATTTAACATCTTCATATTTTCTAATATGCTAGTTTTACCTTCCTTTGTAAAATCAGCCATTATGCTCCCAGTACATGTTTAAGACTGGTCTGATTCTGCCAGTGCCACTTCTTACATGAGAACACACAGAGGCAAATCTGGTTTGAGTTACTGAGGTGATAACCAGCTTGGTATAGCTGCTTATTCGATTGCCAATGTCGGGGTGAGTAAATTCAGATAAAAGAAAGATACCTGGGTTTGTCTTCTATACTATTTTTATCTAAATCAGATTTATGGATACAAAGGAAACTTTGATGAATGTGAAGAATGCCCTCTAGTAAAAAATTTCACAGTTTTACATCATGATGTTAAAGTATTTTTTTGTGGGAAAACAAAACGGATGAAGCTGAACTAAAAATACTAAATATCACAAGGGTATAATATTTCACTACTTTCTGACATTTTATAAACAATTTATACTCAATAATTAAAGTAATCAGATATCATACATGACACACTTCACCATTGTGAAAAGAAAAAAAAATCACCATCGAGGACCTCATCGTCCAGAGCAGATGACAGTTCAGAGGGGTTTCTGTGGTACGCTTGACACAAGGTCAGAGGCAACGACTACAAGTCAGCCAGAAAACAAGATGGACTGTCAGCCAAGGAGCCCAAGGGGAAAGACAGAAACAGCAGCTACATTTGGAAGGGTAATGAGCTGGCAAGGCATCCAGGAGAAAACACTGAAAGCATTGCATGTTTTTATGGCACCTTCTTGTCACCGTCTCTCTCCAGGGAAAAGGCATGCTTGCCTTTCCACTATCGCTCCCTCTGTCATCCGAGTCCACCTCAGTCCCCTCCCCCCGAGCCCGCAGAGATGTGCTACAGTGTTTGAAAGGCCGAATCTCATCATTCAGCTCCTGAATACTGAATGGGCTCAAGTAATTTTGATTAAGGAAGGACAAAGGTTGCTGACAGTAATCTGTAATCCACTTGAAGGATTTCTAGGACAATGAGCCAGAGGAAGGACTAAGATGGATTGGAATAATTCATGCTTCATTTTTACACTAATTCAAAGAGAGAATGGCTGTTGCTGTTTAAGGCAGTAAGCTTTTCATTTCACTCCAGACATAAGGGAACTACAAGCTATTAACACCCGAGAGAAGTGCATGAAATTGACAGTTCCCCAACCAGGAAGTGCTGATGCAGCAAGCTGCCGATCTGATGTGTTATGAGAGGTGAAGCTGAACAGCTGCCTGTTTGCAGCTTGGGAATGTTCCCTATTAAAAAAAGCCTCAGTGAGGGAGAATTCCAATTCAGTTTCCAGCTCCACAGATGATCTGACCTCACCTCCAGTTGCTTCCTGCTGGCTTTTGCTTGTCAGTGGCACTACGCTGCATGTGGGGAGCCACTGACGAAGGGCGAATCACATTTGACCTGTGAAGGGAAACTGCATGAGGCCAACCTTTACACATTCTCCCAAACATGCAATAAATATGAAATGTTAGAGGAGAATATAGCTCATTTCTAATTAATGTCTCAGTTTTCTTAGTTGCTTATGAATTTTTTGCATTAATTCTTGTCACCAACAGCAAGGTCCCCACTGCTCAAGAAGGCGCATGTACAGGCCCATCTTATGTTTGGCAGTGGAGATCTAAAAGATTCAGAAAAAAAAGTGGTCAGATGAATCCAAAACCGAGCGCTCTGACAACTTGACCGGCTGTATTTGGAGGATGACCTAAAGAAAACCATCCGCACAGACAAGCAGGGATTATTCTGTGGGGCTGTTTTTCTGCTAAGGGTACAGGATGGCCACACTGAAGGGCCAAGAGATGGGGCCAAATATGGTCGAATATTAGATGAGAACCTCCTTTCCTCTGCCAGAAGACTTAAGATGGGTCATTGGTGGGTCTTGAGGCATGATCCAAAACATAATGCCGAGGTAACAAGGAGTGGCTAAAGAAGAGAAATCAAGAGGCCTCATCAGTTCCCAGACATCAGTCCTATTTAAGCCAGCTGAAGCTTCAAGCTGCCAATTAGCAACCAGAATTTAGAGTTTAGGCAAATAGCAGTGGGCCAAAATCTCTCCTGTGCAAATGTGTGTAAACCTGGTGACAACAACAAGAAATGTCTTAGTGTTGCACTTGCCAACAAGGATTTCTCCACAAAGTACTAAATTATATTTTGCTTGGGGATCAAATACCTTTTCACTCTGTGACCATCTAATTAGCTGCAGAAACTTCCTCCAGTGGTTTCTTTTTAGTACCATTTACCATTTCAAACTGAACGCCTTCCAAACCTCTTTTTTTTTAGATGTTTCCGTCTATTGGCGTGAAGAACTAAAATGCAATTTGGCCTTGAAGTTACTTTTTTTTGTTAGGGAGGATTTGTTTGTTGTTGACTGCAATGTTAAAATAAGTTCTTTAAAAAGAAAAATGATTTAATATGAAGGCAATATGAGCAGAGAGTACAAACATGCTGAGGGATTGGCTGTGTTAGCTCAGTGAGAGAGTTATTTATATAAAATCTGCTGACTGCAGTGCAAAATACATTTGTTTAAGGAACAGTGGGTAACAAGAACATATTTTAGATATCCAAGTATTCCCATTTTGGACATACTGCAATATTCCTTGAATCTTGAATTTCTATAAAGAAAGAAAGAAAGCACTTTTCAAACAAACAAACAAAACACAACAATAACAAGAATTACTACAATCATTTCAAAGCAGACAGTTGTTCCTAATTTTGCTGTCTAAACTTTTCTGGAGAAGCACAAAGAAACAAAGACAAAGGACATGCTCTGCCAAACTGAACGCAGCAGACGAAAGACTTCAAGCTGGTGTCAGTTCATGACGGGAAGATGTTAAAGTCCAGCAGCAACATCACTTTAAAACTAACAGAAACCTGTTTTAAGACTTGTATAGACGTATACTCTAAATTTGATTGAGGCACCAGAACACAAAAAATGGCATGCAAAGAATTGTAACAGACTGCAGGATGTTTATTGGTCCTGCATCAGTCTCTGGCTCAATGATGTTACAGAGTAGAGGTTCCTCAACTTCTGCAAATTGACTTTGTTTCACTGCATCCTCAATTTACTTTTGCTTTAAAACTACAGCAACATTCAAATGAGAAAATATTAAACCCTTCTATAATGCTGCTGAACATGACAAATTGTGTTCAGCTGGGTTGAGATCTCATTGTTAGGAAAACCACAGCATATGTGTACAACATTTTCATGCATGTCAGTATTTTTAAGTGACCCCTGGTGGAGATCCAGTGATTTTATCTGGTTTTCCTATTGTATTTTATTTTATTGCCCTTATAGTTTAGTTTTGTGTTTCACTTTGTGTTGTGCTTGTCTGTCAAGTAAAAGCTGCAGAAGAGAAATGTTTCACATGGTAAAGGATAAACTAGGAAGTGCTTTACCTCTACAAAGACAAGTACACCCAAATATTGCCAGCGGTATGCCTCCCACAACATAACAGAGTCAACAGATGCCTTTAGTAGTTAAAGTTTCAGATTTTTTCTTTTATTTGTCACCCATCTGAATGGCCAGTCAGAGACTGATCCACAGAAGCAAGACATAATACGTGTGTGAATGAGAGAGATAGTATAAAATAGAGGAGTTAAAATACCTGGGGTCAATTATCCAAAGCAACAGAGTGCACAAGAGAGGTCAAGAAGAGAGTGCAGGCACGGTGAGGTGAGTGCGACGAGTTTCTGTGTTGATTTGTGACAGAAGGATAGCAGTGAGAGTGACAAGGAAGGTTTACATGATGGTAGTGAGACTTGCTATGATGTATAGACATATGGAGACAGTGGAACTACCAAAATACAGGTCAAACTAGAAGTTGAGATGTTAAGATTTTCATTGGGACTGGCCAGAAGGATGCTAGGGATACAGTTAGATGGTAGCAGATGCTCCACTGTGGCGAACCCTAAAGGGAGTAGCCAAAAGAAGCAGCAGAAGAAACGGGCTGATGTTCCCTTAAATTACACACAGTGAAATAAATATTAAAAGCAGCCACCCATAGCATCCATACTGCTATCTCACAACACACGAAGATACAAAAGTAGGCGCATCAGATACTCCCACAGCAGCAAAACACTTCAAGTCAACCATTCTAGAAGCCATTCCAAACAATCCCCATCATTTATTTACAATACATTAAAAAGTAATGCAAAATTTGTAACAAGTGGTCAATTTGTATAGTAATGAAAATAGGAACTATTCTCAAAGCTAGCATGAATCATAAACATATTTATATATAAATACTGTGTTTGTGTGTGTGCAGTCAGTGCTGGGTCAACCTTTTTACTTTCTTTTAGTGTGTGTGTGTGTGTGTGTGTGTGTGTGTGTGTGTGTGTGTGTGTGTGTGTCTTCAAACAAAACATGTTATCAGGTCAATCAGGTCAGAAAACACATTTCCACACTCGTGCAGACTGCATAGAGAAGAAAAATAAAACATTTCTTAAAAAGCACAATATGTGTAGTAGAGTCACACCTAAATCCTCCCACGAAGAACACCCACTGACTCTTTCAGCCCCTGTAATGTGAAACTTTTCTGAAGTTTAAACTGCTTCCAAACATGTCTAATGCCACTCAGCAAATACCAGACAAGACCAAAGGGTGTGATGTAGCACTTCAGTCAAAAAAATAAAATGCAGGTTGTTCTCTTTTTTTTTTTTGCTGTTCAGGAAACACCAAACTGAAAACAGAACAGGCTTGAATGACACTGAACATGATTTCACAGTATTGCTCATACGGGCTATAATGTATCCAGTTAAAGACGTTACAGTTAAATGAACCTTGGTGATGTTTTACACTCTCATTATTAAAACTCACTGAAAGACATCCAAATTAAGATTCATTTACTTCTGTGGACTGAAACATCTGGTCCATGTGTGAAATCACCAAGTGTGTTTATGTTTACGCGGGTAATTCGCTATTTGTCTGAATGAGACAACATTCCTAATTTGACAGAGGTAAAATCCATTTAGATACTTTAACTTAGCACTAGCTTTACTGAAATGGATCTCTCATTCCAATGAAGAGATGTCTACTAAGCCAACAGTCCATTTTAGAAGTATTAGTACTGTGCAAAAAAACTATATATTTTAAAGCTTCTGTTTTAGATTTCTGTTTTCAGTTGGAAGTTTAAGAGCTTTGATGGCATCAAACAGACTGTCTATAATGATTGTTAGAATGTGTCACTGCTTCCTCTCACTGTACAAAACTGAAGTAGCAGCTGTGACTGTGGGTAACATAAAGGTCCTCCCTGCTGACCAGACAAAATGTGGCCCCGCCCCTCCCTGAGCCTGGTTCTGCCAGAGGTTTCTTCCTGTTAAAAGTGAGTTTTTCCTTCCCACTGTCGCCAAAGTGTTCGCTCATAGGGGTCGTCTGATTGTTGGGGTTTCTCTGTATTATTAGAAGATCTTCACATTACAATATGAAGCGCTTTGAGGAGACTGCTGTTGTGAATTGGCGCTGTATAAATACAGTTTTATATCATTTAATTGAACAAGCCATTGAAATCCTAACTGCCTTAGACTGTTGTGGATTATAACTGCAGCTACATATTAAGTGGTTTCACTCTTAGCTTAGTGTCAAGGACCTGTTGGGAGGAGCCTCAATACCACCCTCAGGTCACTACTGCACGTGCGAACTTTTGCACTTCATATTTTGTTCCAAAACCATTGTCAGTTTTGACAGAAGAAAAAGCATAACACTAGACTTTTTCTTTTTTTGTATGCTGGCTGAGGATCAGTTTTTATAAGAACCCAACAAATGACTGTTGTCCAAAGTCTATTCCGTTTAAACAAAGGAAAACACATCAACCTCAAAACTAAAGGAAACAAGAGCGCATGTAAGCATGACACACAGGAGAAAGCCATAGAGTCTTCCTCACTAACAAAGCCTGGGAAATGCTTTGTCAAATCAAATCAAAATGGCTCAAACCATTTCACAGAAGTAAGATGAAAGTAAATGAATGTGCTCGACAGTAATCCTCTGAAAAACACATCTGTCGTACATTAGAAACGTGAGAAAAATGTTTGGGTTTCATAGTGATATAGCTCTCCTGGAAGGAAGAACTAATTTGCCAGTAAAAGGCAGAGAAAAGAGAATTCAGGCAAACAAAAAGCGAGCAGATGATAATGAAAGCGTCTTAAGTGTACCATGCAGCAGTTCATGAAGCACCCCAGCTGCAGAGAAGCCAGCTGTAGAGGAGCCCACTTAAATCAAATGGCACTTCTCCCAAACGGGAAGGAAGGAAGGAAGGAAAAAGACTGGTAATAAGAAAAGCAGTGTGCTCACATACTTGGAACAAAGGCTTTTTTGGCAATACACTGTAGTATGGCAATATATATTACTGTGGTATATTACATGTAAATCCAGAAGAGAGACAAAGAGAAAAAGGATCCATTATTATTGCAAGCTCAAGTTCTTTGGCTCAGTTGCAGCCATGATGAGTTTTATACCAGATGGCTGTTCAAGCAAAGCAACTGCTGCTTGCATGCAATGAGCACAGTCGAGCCGTAAATAATGGAGCTGCTGTTTGTGCAGTGAGGTCAGACTGATAAGTGCACGGTCAAAAACAGACCATAGTATCTGTTCAATTATGTCCTGTGAGGGTCTGCCACAGGAAGCATTGATTCTAAGTGTTTGTGTTCTCCTGCAGGGGTAGGAGTGTTTGGGTGTGTGGTTGTGTCCATATGACCACAAATGTGCTGATCTCTGCATGCAAGACAAAATGCCACAGCTGTCACAGTCTCATAAGGCTATGATGCAGTCTCGTAAGGCTTGTCCTCGCCATCTCGACCTTTCACACTGGTGTTGTATCTGTATCGAGGATAGTGTAGGGACGCCCCGCCTTCTTCTTTTTCTTCTTCTTCTTCCTCTTCATCAGATCTATCGAAAAGGTAGCGTCTTTGGCTAGGCGGGCTGGAGCAAGGAAGAACAAACAGATTTTTAAAATTATTATTTAGAAAGCGAATAGAGAACAGTATGGAGGCTGAAATCTGAGAAATGTCCTCGAATGTTTCTCAGTTATTATTTCATTTGCTCATTTGGGGCAAAAAAAGCTTGTGAATCTGATGACATTTTCTGTATTTTTGTAGAAATATGAAAACAGGCATCACGTTTTCACACAAGTGATAAAATTAGATAAATCAAATAAAACAAGTGGAACCAAATGAACTGACTTGGTTGTTTACTTGAAACAATTTTACCCCCTTTCCCCCACACACAACAAAACACGGCTGACTTATCCACCTGACTGTGGATTGGTGTAGTTTAAACTCCTAGCAGTTTCAGTGCCTTTTGCAGCCTGTTAAGCATAAACATGCCTTCTTCTAAAGTCACCAAAAGTTCACACTTTTTCCTTTCAGAATTTTGTAATACCAGATACATTTTCTCAATAAAGAGATAAAAAGGTTTGGCATGATTTCATTGTTTTAAATTAGTTCTTTATCTGCTTTTAGTACTTGAGTCAAAATCCAATAACATTTGTACAGAAAATATCAGAATTTACAAACTTTTTCTGGCAGCTGTACAAACAACATGTACACAAAACACTCTGTGGTATGCTGTGAAAAGTTCTGGTCTGATCAAAAAAGGCTAATATACTGTAAAAGACACTTTGCCACAGTTCACAGTTCAGGTCTTATATATTTCACTGATTTTTGGATGTATTATGTCCATATGGTGAGTAGATTTTCTTCATTAGCCTTCATTATTCTGACTACATGCATGTGTGTATATGTTATATTCTTCTAATCAGAGAGCTGCAGTATTTTATTCATGTCAGCTCTAGCATCTAGTGGGCACAAAAACTTGCAATCTCAAGCAATGTGGGAACATGCTATCACCCAAAACACATCATATTAATGTTGTTATTAAAGACAAGGATTTCAAAGTGACAGGTGAGATTACAATCTCAAAATGTTACAATAATATTTGTCAATGGGCTGTGAGAGATAATTTGGTCTCGGAGCATATGCTGTCTGATACTGTTTCAGGCGCCTTGAGGCATTATGAATAACACTGAACTGAATATGAAAATTTAGAGGGAGAAAAATGTGGAAAAGCAGGAGACAATGATTTATTCTAGGGTCATGATATTGTTTACCCAGCATAGTGGCTTCACACTGTCACACAGCTATACTGAATATAGGCCATTTTCTACCCATTTTGAGAATTGTTTACAGCTCAATTAGCCGAAAAAGCAAGAAAAACAAGAAACCTACTAAAAATAAACATAGAAATTTTTCATATTGATATTTAAATATTGTAAACTGCTGGAGTTAATTACAGTGAAATGTGCATCACACATAAATTTGCTAATTGACTTGTAATGTAATTTTTATTCCTTTGTAAATCAAAGGAATATCTCAGGAGTATTGAGTAGCTGAGCTAGATATCCACAAATAATACCTTCTTATCGACTGTGTCTCCTTTTATGATAACATTTCACCAAACCAGGAGGCGGTTCTGGTCTAAAGGACTCCTGCATAAAAGCAATCAATGTGAAGAGACCACCACACAGACTACTGTCACTACAGTGTACAGCACAAACTGTTAGCATCACTAATGTCACACATGAAAAAGGCAATCCCCTTATTAGAATTTAAAACTATTCAAGTCAGACTGTATGAGAAATAGTTAATGTGCTGGTTAATAGAAGTGAAAGGCCTTTGTTTGGTTAGGTGACATCATGCTTCAAACAACTCTTTCCAAGGTAAGTCTACCTACTGCTTGCATCAGTCACTCTCCGGCCGGTATAAATACTTCATCATCAGGCTGTCGACCTTCTTCTTTCTCTTCTTCTCATCCTTTTTATTAAGGGGCTGAGTCTTGCTCTGAGACCCAGCTTCTTCATCCACTTCTGGACTTGAAGCCTTTCGAGCTGGTGCCCTTTTCACACTGCTGGAACTTCGGTAGGAAATAGTGGAGGCATCAGAGCTGGATTCTGATTCTGAAGATGAGGAAGATGAGGAAGAAGACAAAGACTCATCCTTCCTTTTGGATTTTTTCTGAGATTTTTTGGATCTCCTCTTGGAGCTGCTTCTGTGACGATGGCCATCTTCTGAGCTGTCAGAGTCAGAGCTGTGGCTTCTCTTCTTTTTCTTGCTCTTTCCTTTACTACTGTGGCCATGGCGGCTACTGCGGCTACTGGCTGGTCTCATGCAGTCCGCGGCAGATGCGGAGCGTCTGAGGCTGTTGACAGGGTGAGTATCTTTTCTGTCAGCTTCATTATTGTTGAACTTTTCTTCTTCACAGTCAGAGTCTTCCAAAGTCCTGCGCTTGAATTTGATAGGTTTAAAACTCAGGACTTCATTGATGGCTTTCTCCAGGTCAGGGTCAAGGTAGTTGCGATGGCTGACTGTTTTGACATCCAAGTTATCAACTGCGTCGTTTTCAAAATTTGATCTGACTTGTGGTGGTGGCATGGAGATGCTGCGTCCAGTTGAAGAGTGTGGACTGTATGCTGACCTCTCAGTGAAGGCCACACTTCTACTATCATCAATATCAACATCAAACTCACTAAGACGGCAGCTGTAAGCCACTGAGTCTGGCCGACTAACACTTCCGGGACTACAACCTCCAAAACGTCTGCTATAGCAAGGGCTACTGGGACCACTGCTATACTGTGAACGGCTCCCTCTACCCTTGTCTAATCTTGAGGTGCTTTGATGGCGTCCAAGTGGGCTTGACAGACCTAAGCTGACGTTAGACTTGGCATCATTCTCTGGGTTTAACCCAAGAAATGTGGAGGCCCGACTTGGTGCAGTAAATGAAATGGTTGATTCTTCGTTAAAGTTGCTCCAGCGGCTGTCCAAGCCTTTTCTAGCCTGGCTGTTGGCTTCTGAATAGGCTTGGGAGATGACTGACTGTCTGTCATTCACGCCATCCAATACCTGAGACTTTCTCCTTGAGCTGGCTAAGTATGCATCATTCTGAAAATCAGAAGCTTGGGGTTTCGGTTTACGAAAGGATAGCGTATCCTCTGACTCAGCATTCTGACTGAAGAGGGCATCTCCTTTGCTACTGAGGTTGGATCGTTTTCTGTAGCTTAGGGAGCTCATCACTGAAACTGGCCTGCTTGTTTCTACCTCTCTGCCTTCTTTATTCACCTCTTTCCATTCCTTACCCTCTTTCAATTCCTTTCCTTCCTTTGCTTCTACATTTACAGCACTTCTACAAAGAAAAACAGGAAGAGACAAAAGAAATAAAGACAGTGGGAGAGAAAATGACAAAGACGAGATATTAGGCAAAAGCAAAGGTGAGTGAAAGAAGAGAATGAAATGAATGAATGAAATGTGACAAAAATCATAAAAACTGAAACGAGAGAAGAAATGCAAGTGCTGAAATTTAGCAAAATGAGATGAAAGCAAGGAAAGCAATGTAACACAATACCACTCAGGTTTGGTTCAGGGCTAATTTGTCTACCCATCTATACAGTCCTATAAAAATGTGTGACTTTTAATAATTTTTTTCACGAGCACATAAAAGTGCACTTGTATGCATTTCACTCACATAATGTGGCTGAAACTCACAGAAAAATGAACTTCACCACAGCGTAAATTCTCCCTTAAAACATAGTCCTTTCTCCCCCTTTTCCTTTCTTTTGAGCTGTTTTATAATGAGTTAAAAAACCCAAGAGGAACTCTAAAGTATCTGTACCTGTGTACTGGCAGTTAGTCACTGAACTTGAAAGTGTGTGTCCATAGGGTGAAGCTGCTGAGAGAAATTTAAAAACACCAAGTATTTAAAGTTGGGAATGACTCAGCTCAGCTCAGCTGAGGGAGGAAAGTTAAATGTGGTAAGGAGATAAATCTGGCCCAGTCAAAACCGTCAGCTCGCAGACATTAATCTCAGCAAGCGGCTCAGGTAGACTGTGCCAGCTGGCCTATGGGCATATCGATAAATCCGCCACCAAGGTCCCCTCCTTTTACTAAAGGGAAAAAAAGCCCTGCTTCACCAAGTGGATGACAATGAAGACAGAACAGTTTGCAAAATACATTTAATAGCAGTCCCTTCTTTTCAGTTAAATTCTCTGTGTTGATGGCTTTATTTCCTCAGGCCACAACATGTTAACCTTTTTAAGCAGATATGCTTAAATATGCTAAGTTCAGGAAAAACAAATGTCTTGGCAGACTGTTTCCCAACTGCTGCTGAAGAGACGGTGAGAGTTGCTACTGTAACCCACCTAAAATTTCCCTCATGAAAATGAACTGCTGTTCCCAAAGAATGCCAGTAGGTGGCATTGTGAGATTGTTTAGTGCTTGTGAACTTGAGTTGATATAGAGAATAGTGCTAACGCTACGTATGCTGGTCGGAGCTACTCACCAAGTTTTTCTTTAATCCTTGTTCAAGAAAAAGGTTATGTGTGAAGACACAAATTGGATTTTACTCTTCCGCTTGCTGGGAAACACGGACACTTTTTGTTGATGCCGGTGTACCTCTGTTTTTGTTCATTTCCGGTGACTGCGCTAGCATAGCAAGCTAATCGTTAGCTAATTATTAGCTTAGTATAATGTAAATTTCATGTGTTCCTTTTAAGTGCCGTATTATGTTTTTATTTCTTCACTTGTGAATGTTTTAAACCAATCGGAAATATTTCTTTGGAAGCTAGTAGGTAAGTTTTATTTATTGTAATGAGATGATAAATACGAGCAGTATTTGGCTAAATAGTACTGCGACCACGTTTTGCACTTTCCTCGTGCATCAGTAATGTGCTTTCTCTCAAATCATTGGATTGATGTGACTGCTGTTCACAAAATATGATTTGAGTTAAATTTGTATGATGTGGAAATTGTTTTAAGGTTCTTTGATTTATTTTTATTATTGATTGCATTAAGTCGTTATATACAAAGAGTGAGAGGCATTTGGTCACTAGTGTTGATTAAGTTGTTACATGATATTCATGTAAAATATGTTCCTGCCCTGTGCAGGTTGGTGTTTTTGTTGGAGTCTAAAGTTGCGAGCCAGGATTCCGGATCCCCAGCTGCGATGCAGGAAAGATTTCCAGCCTACTTAGAAGTGACAACTACGTTACTTCTTGACAAATAAGCTTATGAGATCTCAGAACAACACACTACCCGGGTAGTACTACTAACATTAACACTATACACACACTCACACACCTGAACTGAAAAGAACTCTGAACTCTAAAACTGAATTCACAGACTGACAAATATGGACTATTGGAACTGTTGTGAGCTGTTTTTGGTTTTGTTTTTGAATAAATGTTGACTGTTCTTTTAGCTGTGTGTCATTCGTTCCTTAGTCGATTCCTAGAGAACATAAGCCCAAGATCCTAACAAAGTATGGTGTGTTACACTACCTTTGTACTGACCTGAAGCTTTTGAGACTGCCGTCATCAGAGAGATTTTTGGTGGAACCTTTGTTCTTGGACAGCCATGACTTCACCCCTTCCACATGATCCTCCACCTCAGAATCTGTGTTTGAATCCCCTTGACTGGTGCAGGCCAGATACAGGAAAACAGGTCAGCGAAAGCAAAGGAGAGAAGAGAGCAAAGAATAGGATAAAGAGAAAAGTCAAATATTGCCATTCAGTGGGAGAATAGGGTGATGGAATATGAATGTGAAATGGCAGTTAGCACAGGTAGTAATGTTCGTGTGTGGTGTTAGTGTGGCAGCGAAGGGTGGCTGTAGCATTTATTCTAGGGGGAAAAAACACATGCATGTCAAGTCAAGGTTGCAGAGATATCAACACCTTAAGACTTCACTTATGGTTATCAAACCATGAAATCAATGCCAGAAATTTCACACGTTTTTCAGGGTTTATTGAACCTTCTGGCAGTTGTACAAAAAGGAATAGAAATTGTGTATATGAATTTTAATTTGTACTGTATTTGTTACATTTGGTATTTTTGGGGTGGCGGGGAGGTGGGGTGGATCACACTGATGATGCACAAATCACAAAAACTGTGTCTGAAATAGGATCCACCAGGCGTTAAGGGGTTAAATGAGCGCTACCAATGCTGGCAAACATTAAACTTCTCTACTTCAGTGACAAAGAAACAACATGAAAGAGCTATAATGCAAGGCACAACAGCTTTGATATATACAGTTCAACAGGGAGGGAGGGATAGCTCAGTAGATAAGCGTGGTCGCCCCATGATTGGAAGGGGCTCGAATCCACTGAATGGCTTACCCTGAGGTACCCTTGAGCAAGGTACCATCCCTACACACTGCTCCCTGGGGGCCTGATTAGTGGCTGCCCATTGCTTCACTGAGTGAATGGGTCAAATGCAGAGAGTAATTTCCCCATGGGGATAAATAAAGTATACATTATTATTATTATTATTATCATCATCATTCAAAGGAACTGGAGATCCGGTTATTTTAGCAATTTAGCATTTTGTGGGTTTTTTTGTTCTTTTTAAATTGTATAAGAAGTAAACATCTCCATCACACAGTTGTTTTGTGGGTTTTCACGTTTTGCGCATACTAGAGAGATATGGACAAAATTATTATTATTTTACTGTGTCTCCCAACACAGTTTAAAGAGCATGGAGGAAATTGCAGAAGACAGGCAGTTACTCTCGTATAACAGGCCATAAAAGGTCTTTAACCCATCAGCAGGACCGGTATAAATGGTAAATGGACCGGTTATATAAACATATTTCTACTCTGGGCACTCAAAGCGTTTTATACAGTATGCCTCACTCACATCCATCTATTCACACCTATGTACACAAGCACTATGCTTTCTATCTAACATTCACACGTTCATATTTCAGTGGATGCATCTGAGAGCAATTTGGAGTTAGTATCCTGCCTAAAGGTGTTTGGCATGGATGTGCGCTGCCAGAGACCTACAAAATGATGTCTAGTATAAATTAGAGATGGCACGATACCACTTTTTTATGTCCGATACCGATATCATAAATTTGGATATCTGCCGATACCGATATGAATCCGATATAGTGTTTTTTAATCAACAAAACTGTTTTTT
>NW_005187671.1:252976-254410 GCF_000239375.1 Pundamilia nyererei | reverse complement strand
TGATATTTAATGGATCGGATTACATTTTTTATTTTTCTCCGATATCCGATCCAGTAATTTAGGTCAGTATCGGACCGATACCGATACGTAATATCGGATCGGTCCATCTCTAGTATAAATGTCTCTGACCAAACTAGACTTGGTGAGGGTGGCCCTGCAACACTGATAAAGTGCCATCAAAGGTTGTGTGGTGCTATGAAATAAAGTTGCTACAGCCTAATTGTCCTATAGAGACATCAGAGTGTGGCTCAACATCTCTGCATCTGTTTCAGAAAACTTACCATCATGTGGAGCACAGAAAGGCCTAGAACCACCGAAAATTAAAATCATTTGCAATCAGAAACTAAAACTGAAGATTTCAAAAGGGATTTTTAACAGTATGCTTTGCCCTATGAGATCCGGCTCTTATGGAATACAATACCTTAAATAGTAATACTGGAGCTGCATTGCATTGAGTCCCAGCCCCAGCAAAGATGATGCAGAAGGGATTGGTGGAAGGACAGAGCGACAGACTATTAAGCTATAAAAAGCTTTGCAGCACACGTCTCGGCTATTAAATAATCTGTGGGATTTGCTTCTACCCACTGTATGTCCTCATCTTTTCCTCTGTGGACTTGCCACAAAAGACCATTCGTTTTCTTTGTTTTTATCTTTCATCTCTCCACATCTCGTGCTGTGGAGACATAAATTGTCCTTGACATTCTTTCGCCACTGGTTGTACATCTCTGTTATATTCATCATTAGCGTGTATAGATTCTCTGTGTGTCCCTGAGTCTTACAGAATCTATTATTTTTGCCTGCCATATGTGAAAAGGCTGGGCAAGTGAAATCTATGTTGGATAGAGTCATAGGGCGAGAGGCGGAGGTACACCCTGGATTTATCTTTATATACGTGTGTGTGTGTGTGTGTGTGTGTGTGTAGGCACATGGCATGAACGAGCAGGGTCCAGAAAGGAGGGGCAGAACCAAAAACGAGATACTGGTAGACAGAGCACTCGCTCAAGACTATAACACCAGACTAATCAACCAGGGCGATGTCTGGATTGACTACAACAATGACTCAATGCCTAATACATGGATTCTGGAATGTGTACAACTATACAAGATCAACAGGATCCCGAGTGCCTTAATCAGGAATTCAGAACAAGCTTACAGGCCAGCTTCAAGCCAATTGCAGTGCGGGATTGACCAAGGAAATTCTCTGTCCCTGGTGCTGTTCTGCATTGGCCTGAACCCACTCAGCTAGATTAACAAGACTAGCTAAACGTTAGTCATCTGCTCTACATGGAGGAAAAAAAGGCTATCCAAATCTACCTGGGCCTGTGTACTAGGGCTGAACGATATATCGCATTTGCGATAATATCGCGACATGATCAAGTGCAATTTTCTAACCGCAAAGGCTGCGATTATACTCTGGACATGTCCAAATTCATG
>NW_005187671.1:244336-251003 GCF_000239375.1 Pundamilia nyererei | reverse complement strand
ATATATACCATAAATCAAATCAAATATATATCTTAGTGACTGTTGGTACCTAATTTAACAACTCATGGTGTAGGACAAGATGTGCAGGTCTTTGCAAATGACTATTTAAACAAAGTATGTGAACCATATGAAGAATAAACTGTATCTGATATTATTTAAAATGATAAGTCAGGCATGAAAGCCAGAAGTCTACACTTCCCTGCTTTGATTAGTAATCTGACAAGGTAGTGGAATAGCTGAGAACCAGAGGTTAACTGTTCGAGTGTTGAGCAAGACAGCTTTTTGTAAGACATTTGAGGGTTCTGCATTATTAAGCAAGTGCAATTTAAAGATTGATGAGAAACACACGATCCCTTTCTCCTGTCAGGAGGGCAGTCACTGCTGAGTCACAGTCACATCCAGCCCTAGAGCAGGGCAATAAAATATTAAGAGGGCCCAGGGAGCGAGAGGCTAGGCATCACCAACTGATATTTAAACGCAACACAGAGGAACTGACACTTTCCAGGTAAACCAGAACATAAACACAGTGTGAGAGACCACAAGAACTGTGAGAACGATCTTCTCAAGAGGGATGACCAAAGAGATCCCGACACTTGTGGTTAACCAAAAAGTAAGTTTATAAACTGACTGAAACAGAACTAAAATAATATTTTTGTAAAGTCTGTCGGGTTTTCACATATTTCAGTGTTGAACAGCTTCCAGGCTTAAAGAGGGTATATACAGTAGAATAAATGATGTATTGTGTTGATGCTATCACCTAGAAGCAGAAATGTGAGTCATAAAAATCAGCATCTCTTTAAGTCAGCAGGTACCTGGGATCATGGGTAATCAGATAGCACTTCACAAAGTCAAGAAAGCCATCATTATTGACTGTGCTTTTAGGATTCTGTGCTATCTAATCCTACCAAAAGACTGTTCCAGTGTCTGGGACACTGGATGTACATTAACATACAAGCTGGTCAAGTATATAACTTTGTTGTTATAAGTTGTGGCCAACCTGGCTAAAAATCCATCTTGTAGCAAAAAATTTCAATCAATAATCTGCACACTATGTTTTTCTCTTCAACTCAGCTCACAAATCTCTGCCTCCTGTTTTTATTCTAAGAATGCTCACTTTAAGTGGTGATGTGGAGCACAACAAGCCACTGCAGACTTAACGATAATCAAATGTGCAAAAAATAGAAAACTTTCATGCTGAGGGTTCATAATGTATTGTAAGTGTTATTCATGCATCTTCATGGCATGCAATAAAATGTGAAATAAACATGGTTAATAAGGGAATCTCTGAGCACTGTTGATGATGCATTTATCTCTCCTTACATGACGCTTTCATTCCTGTTTGCACAAACTGCAGAAAATCAGTGCATTTGGAAATGGAGCAATTACTCTAAACTACCAACACCTAAAATTTGTCTATTCATACATTCATTCAAAATCCATGTTCTATATTATTTCAATCTGTAATATCACCTCTTCTAGTCTAACTAGATGTAAACCAAATCCATCTAAATGTTCAAAGACTAGAATGCATCATTTCCAGTGGTGAAAATAAAATAAATAAATATGTGTATGTGTGTGTGCATAAGGAGAACAGGTTCCTCACATTCTGTTCTTTCGTTTCTGATACTTTGTTACCATGTCCTGCAAACTGGCCGTGGTGATGATGATGGTGATGATGAAGGGGGGGGGGGCAGGAGAAATAAAAAAAACAACAACAAAGAAACAAATAGAAAAAAATTGAATAAAAATTATGACAAAAATGAAACGTGAATGATATTCAAATAATTTCAGGAATTAATGTGACGACCCAGTTTTTTTCTCTTCAGCGAACTCTCTGAACCTTTTTAAGGGACAAAGAACAGACTACTTCAATCTGACCTTGCAGAATGAATAGAAATCATTTTTCTTTCATTCTTTGAAATAGTTCATTATTCAAAGATCACTTTAGTGTATCTAACCCTGTCCCTTACTGTTTTATACGCTCTGCCCATTAACTTTGACTTTAATTCCCAGCGGTTTAAACTTTCTTTACAATGTCTTTACAACGTGGATGTAAGAGTTTCCCCTGCAAACAAATTATTGCACCTCCATAATATAGCATGTATATTTCGGTTCAATAGCATGATATGCATTTCAGCTTTTGGGTCACAGTTAGAGAAATCTTTGGTGCAGCACAGAATAAAAGAAATGCATCGTCTATAAAGACAAGCATATCATATTCATGCTAAATTTATATGAATGAAAATCTGCAGTGTGATTTGAGATCAAATCTCACTCTGTCAAAAAAGGATACAGCTATTGTATACTGTTTAACAATTTTCATTGGAGCTGTCAGTGGAGCTGATGTTCAATGGTCAATGAGAGCTCAACATGACAGCTGTCCTGGCTGACAGACAATGATTGGTTTGTTGACATCATTTTAAACGTGAAATTTTTCTTCTTGGATACCTTGTCAAACTATAACCAACTTGATGAAAACCGTCTTTCAGTTAGATATAAAAAAAGGCAGGCACCAGTGAAAAGAGATAATGTTCTCCAGATTTAATCTTGAGAACTCGTTTTGTGACCACTACAGAAAAGAGTGATTTTAAACCTCAGCTTCAGTTACACATATAAGTGGCCCCATACCTGTTAATAAGGTCTTCGTTGTCATCACTCTCCATCTCATCCTCAATGGCTGCCTGGAGGTCACCAATCCTTTTGAAAGCCAACTTAAGGTCTGCCTGCAGGCTCTGATTTGCAGCCTCCAAGCTCTCAATGTCCATTTCCTGTTAATGAAGCAAGAGATAAAATGAACCTTTCAGCTAGTCTGGACCAAAGGCTGATGAGTTCAGTGTTGCTGATATATTGCTTGTGGATGCTGTGCAGGGTGTCCTAACATGTCAGTAGCATGTGACTGCACTGCTTAGTTTACTGATATCATTCTCATTGCTGTCTTACCAGCTCATGCTTCTTGCGGCTGGCCTCTGCTTCTTTTTTGGCCAGCTCAGCCATTTCTTCTTTGATGTCACGGATCTGTCTCTGGAGACGTTTGTTTTGTTCCTTCTCTCGAATCTCACTGCTGCTGCGCTGATCTCGTTCCTCCGTCAGCTTCTCCAAGTTCTCCTTAAGCCGAGCTAAATGGCTCTGTCAGCAACAAAGGGAGGTGGTTAGAGACAGAGACTGAAACTATAAATATATAGATATGGCATGTAAAATGTGTGTATAGTAATGGTGGTGAAAGTAACATTTAAGAGAAACTGTACCAATCAGGTATCTCACTGATGTGCAAAAAATCCCCCCCAAAACCCCAAACATCTTATCCACGGAGGCCCAACCTCTTGAATTCAAGTACCTGCTGCTCATGTCTCGGTTCCTGATACAACAGGATGCCTTCAGGGGTCCTGTGAAGTTTCTGTTTTTATAGGGCACTGTTGTTTTATGGAATGAGGTGGACCTACACATTAATTGTGTGGTTGAAAATCTGTATTAAAGTATATAGCAAAACACTGCTGGCCAAATTTGTAGCCAAGGCGATGTTCTGACTGACCAGCATCCCTAGACCCAGCTGATGGTATGATTAGGTTTAGTGTCACTACTGATAATTCGACACAGCTGGAAATTTAATTCCACCAGGATGGTACATGTCCATTTCCAAAAGGTTTACACAACTTTGTAATTAATCATTTTTTTTGTCCACCCTTGTCTCTTCTCACCCCCAAGTGGTCACAGCAGATCACTGCCTCTCCCTAAACCTGGTTCTGCTGGAGATTTCTTCCTGTTAAAAGAGTGTTTTTCCTTCCCACTGTTGCCAAGTGCTTTCTCATAGGGACTTGTCTGATTGTTGGAGTTTTGTATTACTGTAAAGTCCCAGCACAGTCTCAAGAGCAAAGAGGAGATTCCAGGAGACGGGCATACTCTTGGAGAATTGGACAGGTCTGTAGATGGTTGTTAAACCATCATCAATAAAGGTATGTGCTCCTTTGTGCAGGAAGGAACAGGATGAGGACTGCTAGTGCCCTGCAAAATGACCTTGAACAGGCCCCTGGTATGAATGCCTCTGACCAAACAGAGAAACAAAGAATCTGTGGGTGAACCAAACAAGAGGGTAGTCTCAGGGTCCAACATCCTCTATTGGGCTATTTGCATACATGCAGATTGAGACAAAAGCTGACCAAATGACTGACTGCTGGAAACCAGGCAGCTGACTGACAGGCTGACCGTTGCGGGATCAGCATATGCTGATGCTTTTAGGTAGTGAAGGGCTGTCAAGTAGCTCTTGTCCTCAGACATGCCTTGCCTAGTAGCATGGACCAGGGAACTTAAACACATGGGGTCGCTATAGCAAAAATACACTGATTCTTCCACTTATCAAATTCGGGGTTGATGAGTGGGGGAGTTCATTGCAAGTAGCAGGTTATACCCTTAACAGGTTACTAATCTGTTGCAAGATTAACACAGAGAAACAGACAAACATTCACACCTACAGTCAATTTAGAATCATCAATTAAACTAACCACTAACTGCATGGACTGTCGGAGGAAGCTGGCATACTCAAATCAAACCCCTGTAGACAAGCAGAGAACATGCAAACTCCACACAGAACGGTGCTGTTTATTAGTCGATTCAAACTCATGATCTTCTTGATGTGAAGCAACAATGCTATATAAGCACCATCATGCTGCTCATTACATTTTTATATATAAGTATTATCACAGATTATATGATTTAGCACAACACTGATGGATATGTTTTTGAAGTGCAATACGTTCATAAGGTGACCTTTTTCTGTTTCTACAGTTTCTTTCTGACGTTATTAGGATCTTTCATGCTCCCACCAGCCTCTCAAAAATGTCTACCAATGCCAGCAGCACCCAACCTGTGTTTAGCTCTTACCTCTAGGCGTTTGACTTGGGTCTTCTCAAACTCCAGCTTGGTCTCAAGCTCACGACACTTGGCTTCCTGCCGGCTGACAAGGGATTTCTCCACCATGGACTGCTCCTGGAACTCGATCTGGCTCTGGAGGGCTTGCATCTAAGACACAAATGTAGATATGCTGATGTTACTATTTAGTGCGACACACTGTCTAACGCTGAGCTTTCCTAATCAAGTTCAATTCATTCCAAAAGTTTAACAGCTATTTTCATTTAGAACTTTGTTGGCACACCTAGCACTGGGTATTTACACATCTTCAACACTGCCTTTACCATCCTGGTAAAACTGCACCTCAAGCATCTATTTTTTTTAAGTCCTAAAATGTTTCCCATTTAAAACAGAATCTACCTAAAATTAAAATTACTGATCTTCAAGAAGAAACTGCAAGTGAAAGCACTTAATAATAAACGATTAACTTAACAGAAAATGTACAGAAGATGGCTTCTTTAATCCTACAACTGTTTACAACTTGCATAGTTCCCATTTCTGTATAGCTGTATATCTCAGATTCTGTAAAGTTATTTATTTCATATTCTGTATAGTTTTTCATATTTATATCCTGTTCATATCCTGTACATAGCTTGTACTCACTACAGCCTGTACATACTTATAGTTATAGAATATTCACAACATACTTCATACTGTGTACATTATAACATACCATAATAGACCCATTTCTGTAATATACTCACATATCTATATTATTGCTAATATATATTGTAATATATCTATATCACTAAAGCACTTCTGGATGGATGCAAACTGCATTTCGTTGCCCTGTACCTGTGCATGTGCAATGACAATAAAGTTGAATTCTATTCTATTCTATTCTTGTTCATCTTGTCAGTTTGTTCTTTTTTTTCCTTTTTACAAAACCCAAAAGCATCTTGAGGATGCTTGGTACTTGGAACCGAGAATGTCTCAGTGTGTCAATAAGTCACCAAGTGTTCATTTTATAATAGCTGTTCCAAACTCCTTAAATATGATCTCTGATGAATGCTTTCTATGATACAGTAAACACAAACACACTAACACCAACACTGAAATCACCTGATTTAGCTTCAATGAAAAACAGCCATTGTGCCATTTTCGCTTTTCTCCCTCTTTACACATGAACCAAACAATGTGTACAAGTTCACGTATTTCCCTCTCCTTTTATTTGGGTTCAACTAATGTGTTTGATGAAGAAAAAAAGATCATGCAGCTGCAGTCATTACAAGGATGAGAGTAGTGCTTGCCTGAGTATGGAAACCAAGCTGGCCATCTGTGTCCCATATTGTCAGTGTCAATGTTGCGTGAATGACACATGCATCTTCTTATAATGATCACAGTGTATGCATATATCTCTGCTTCTTAACTAGTTTGGATGAAACGTGCTATATAAACTGCTTAGGCTACAAGGAATATCAACATTTATATAACTTCTTTTTGAATTGTTTTTATAACACTTAACTGCTTGCAATTATATATATATATGAGCTGTTGTAGACGATCTAAAAATGAACACCATTACGCTCTAGTGCGACTGTGAATTGTCCTCTTATATATTCTACATGTTATTTTTGGTGTAATGTCAAAATAAATGGCAATGCTATGTGTTACATGTATGTTGTTACGTTACATGTATGTTTCTAAATACATTTTGTTAAACTATTTTTAGTGCAGTGCAACTTTGTGTTCTCATTTATATATGTGAAAAAGTCTAATTATTATTGATTAGTAACTGATTACTTTGTCAAAGAATATGTAGCTT
>NW_005187671.1:237785-243312 GCF_000239375.1 Pundamilia nyererei | reverse complement strand
GTACATCACTGTCACAACAGCGTTTGTTTTCATTCAAAGGCTTTATGGCTTTAATACCTGGTGGGTCGGTCTCTAGTCAAAATGCCCGGGGATGATTTTTTGTCCCAGTCCAGCCCTGTGCACGACACGCAGTTAATTAATTTGAGCAGGTGTATTAAAAAATAAATGGCCACGCCAGCGGTGCACATCGCAAATTAGCTTGCATAGATACATTAGTTGTGCCTCTTCTTAATGACGGTATCTTAGCTAACAACCCCAACTACCAGATTCTACTTGTAATTGGCTAAAAATAACATAACCGGTGAGAGGGACGTTGCTAGCTGGCAGTTTTTTCGAGCGATGTTGAAATTTCCATATTCCAACACTTCAAATGCTTCAGGAGCTGTCCGCTCAGCGCAGCATCAGCACCACGGAAATCTGTAGACTCGAGACAGAATTCACAATGCAGGTGTATGGACCAATGTTTTTTTTTCTGATCAAACCAGAAAGCTTTAATGAGCAGCTGGATTTGTCTCACATCAACTGGCTGGACACAGAGGACATCGAAATGCAGCTGATTGAACTGAAAAGCTCGACTCTGTGGGGTCAAAATTTGCAGAACTACGAACTCAGCTGGAATCCACAGCTGTACGTGTTCATGGAGCTGCATTTTCACCTGCTGGACATCACTACCTGACTAGTTTAACTGTCCTCAGAACATTGCAGAGGCATTATTGACAGTATTTGGCTCTAATATCTGTGTGAGCAGATTTTCTCTCACACAAAGAGAGTCCTCAGGTAGCCGTCTGAATGCTGGGCACTCGGAGACCTGTGTCTCTCAGTGGGAGACCAGAGATCACATTAACATGTGTATCCCTGTATTAACAAACATGCCATATTGGCCCAGTTTATTTTTCTTATCATTGTTGTGAGGATACTATAAATAGAATTTGCATTTTCTGTTGTACAGTTCATTTGCTGTTATGGATAAAAAGTGTCTTTTTTTTGTTTCAAAATAGCTGATAACTATTCGCTGATAGCTGCCAACATCTGTGAACAAATATAATTCTATAAAGTTGTTCTATATAGTGTGTAACTGTTAGTATAGAGCGTTATTAAATTTATTGCTAATGCAATTATATGGCACACTGACCTCTGAGGAAATTTTAGATGGCACTCATCATCAGAAAGGTTGCTGACCCCTGGCATACAATATGATACAGAAAAATTATTGGGTGTCAAGATTTTCCTAGTTTTACACTGGTTGTACTACCAAACATAAAAGGTAAACCAACCCACTGTTTGAATTAAGCTATCCATATTTAAGTGAGTGCTGCAAAACTTGACTAACCATAAAGACCTAATGGAGTCCTCTGGAAGATGAAATATCCCCAAAACAGATCCACCTAAATTGTTCACATTTGACTTTTAAAGAGTCTCTAATTCAAAATTTTTATTTTTTTGTTTTGATGATGAAAGGACTGAATTTCTGTTCACTTACTCTATCCTCCTGTTTTGTTTTTTTTAATTATGCTACTCCTTTCCCATCTTTTCACACGTTTGGAGAACTTGAGTGCTCAAATAGAGCAAAAACATACTGCTTGCATCTCTACCATTTATTATTATTATTATTATTATTATTATTATTATTATTATTATTATTATTATTATTCCCATTTTCTGTTCTTAGACAGAGTAAAGCCTGGCTGACCATGCCACTTCTCCATTTTTATGCCAAGAACAAAAGTCATCACCTACCTTCTCTTGAATTTCCTGCTTCTCCTTTAGGGCGTCCTCAAGCTGGGTTTGAAGGTCACTGATCTGAGCCAGGTTCTGAGCTGACTGAAACCCCCAAAAATGGAAAACAAGGCATGAAGCAACATTTTATTGGATTTAATGATCATTTGAAATGGATCACAAACTTTTTATTGCCAGTGTACATTAAACAAGAAAGAAATCATACCTGGGCCACAGCAGCCTTGTGTTTCTTCATCAGCTCATTGAAGTCCTCTTGGTCCTCCTCCATTCTTGACTGCAGGTCATTCTTCTCTCTCTGCAGACGACTCAGCTGCTCCTCCAGCTGAAAAAAAAAAGATATGCCAAAGATCTACAGAGCAAGAAGGCAACTGCTTCTCCAGAAATAAAACATTTAACTGTCTTCACAAGATTTAGATGAGGTAGGAGATCCTATACAATTCTCTGTCCTATTCAATGCCATGAAAAATATCTGCACACTTCTTGATTTTTTTTTTAGTTAGTTGTATATTTCTTGCACGTAAATGTTTCAGATCATTAAAGTAAATTTACACACAACAGCAGGTAGGATTGAAAACGTTATATCCATAATAAATTAAAACATTATCTAACATTTCCATTGTGCATTTACTCAGATTAACTTTTTCTAATATTAAAATTTGCAAAAAGAAAGAAAGAAATCGGGGAGGGCATAAATACCTTTTCACAATATTGCATGTCCAATTACTCAAAGTAACATCTATTAATCTATCATTATCAGTTACTACGTTGTAAAACAACACTACCAAAAGAGAAATTTAAGATGTTGCAGAATATATTTCAAAGTAAAATGAATGAAAATCTAAAAGAATGTTGGAAAACGAGTGGAGATAAAATGGCTCACAATACTGATTACACATTAACATTACTCACTGTGCAGTATTTCTGCATTATGATGAATCCCATTAACGGGCATCTGGAACTGGATAAGTAACAAGAGTGGTTTATAAAATTCAGAGCTTTTTAAGATCTTTTTAAATGAGCAAGTAAACTTTCTTATGCATCTTTCGCACCAGATGTACCATCTTTAACATAAAAGGTGTGTAGACACCCTAAATCTACAGGAGAGACCAGTGACCCTTTGCAGAAAGCTCATTTCTGCAGTTTATATCCACAATCTAATTCTTTAGTCATTAGAGTTCATGACCATAAGTGAGGTTGTCAGCATCAAAGTAGCAGAGGCCCAGTTCATCGGTCAATCTCCTGCTCCTTTCGCCTGTTATTCATAAAGAAGACTCCAAGATACTTAAACTCCTCCACTTGGGGCAGTCACTTCTCCCTGATCCTGACACTACTCACAATACACCATCACAATAACTTTCTGGTGTGCAAAGTCTGTCCGACA
Organism: Pundamilia nyererei; assembly: GCF_000239375.1. Classification (NCBI taxonomy): domain Eukaryota; kingdom Metazoa; phylum Chordata; class Actinopteri; order Cichliformes; family Cichlidae; genus Pundamilia; species Pundamilia nyererei. The sequence continues at coordinate 240,194 of NW_005187671.1, read as the reverse complement.
TCATCCCTCGTCACCTCATCCAACTCATCACTGGGCGGTGATCAGGTCCTCTCTTCACCCAAGTGTCCAGAACATATGACAGAGTGGATGATAAGATTAAAATTCTTATCGTCACAATCATACAAAATTGACCTGCACCGAGAACACATGTCCTGATGCCACATGATCTTATGGACATCCTTCAAAGACGGTGTTCATTACAGACAAATTGTTATGTGCACAGGTCTAATAACACCATCTTACAGGCTTTTCCTCACACTGTCCTTCAGGTCTCGCTGTTCCCCGTGTTTGTTATAGACAGCATTAATTGTGATTGATTTTAGTTGTTACCATGTCTAGAAATTGTATTAATCATCCAGACAGTTTCTGTTACGTGTGGGGTTCATTCATGACGGAAGCACAGCGTCGCCCAATTACCACAAACCTTAAGAAAACCTACAAATTGTGCTTTGGCTGTCTGCTGGATGACCAGGATAAATGTTGGGCTCCACACGTCATCTGCAACAGTTGTTCCAATGGACTGCGTGACTGGCTAAATCTGTGAACGGCCACAATGCAGTCCCGATGATGTGGCTGACATAGAGCCTACATATGCTGCTCTAATCACAGAACTCAGCAGAGGTTATCCAAGCTCCCTGATATAACCAACATACCTAATTAAGAGACTGGCAGCCTGGGAACTGTGCTGAAATAATCCTACTTTTGTAATAACTGGGATAATATACAAAATAAGAGGAGAGGTTGTTGGTGCAGGGCAATGGATCAATAAATCATGACTAATGTGACTATGTGAAAATGTTAACAAATCAATTTAGGCACAGAGTTAACACAAAGAGCTAGTGACACTCAGCGCTTAGTGAAAAACAGTCTAATGGGATAGAGAATGATCCAAACATCCATAGCTTCAAAATCGGGGTTTAGATCATAAAACTAAGATTTCACTTTATTTTTATATTTATTTTTATTGAAAGCACCGAGTGCTTAGGTGTACCAAGATGCACTTGATGCACTAAAAATATCCATGCGGAATCTGGGGCAGATTCATTTACATATCACACTTTCTTTTTTTAATCCACTGTTGAGTGCTTTTATCAGTGCTGAGTGCTGATAAAAGCTGCGAATGCATCTCCATCTCTGGAGCATGTGATGGATACTTGAAAAAAGTGCCAGTAACCAGCATCAAACTCTCATTTAACAATAGACTGTTAGTGTAATTTCAGCCCAATTACATGGCCGGGCTCTTTGTTTTTCTCTCTCTTTTATTTTCCCTCTCAGATTGCTCGAAGCTCTTTGTGGAAAAATAAAGCTGTTGAAAACATGTGTGACAATTTTCTCAAAACACTGCAATTACAATGGGAGAAGCATGCAAGCAGCAGCCATCTAAAAGAAATGTCATTTGCATGATTTTATTTCTACTGAATTGCAGTGTGTCATGTAGTTAGGGCTGCATAAAAAATCCTCCATTTATGTAATTACAGTTTGTGTTATCGGTTCTCACAGCCTTTTACTTTTCCAGCAAGCTGGGTGCATGAAGAGGTCATTCTCAAAGATACCATTTCAAAAACAAACAGCTGCTGGCACAGTGATCTTGATTCCTTATCTCATCTTATATACTCCTCCTTCACATTTTACTGAATAGATTACACTTTCTGTCAAAACAGTTAAGCAGTATTAATATCCCAAGATGAATATTTTCTGCAGTACAACACTTTTCAACGTTCGCCAAACAACCTGAGAAAGAACAAATGACGGCTAAGACATCCAGGGTAGAGGGACAGAGGCCATAACACATTCTAATTTAACACATACTGTGAGTAAGTCTGAAGAGGAAGAACATCATGCATTAACCTATTAAAATAATCCACTCATTCTCTTCTGGTTATTCTTATTCAAGACAACAGTGATAACCACCATGCCACAGAGAAAGTAACTGACATCTATCACTCCGGAAATGATTGCAAACCACTTCGAGCACCATTATCCACAAATAGGGAAAACCTGGAAAAATAATAAACCTTTCCAAGGGTGGCCAGCCGACCAAAGTTACTCCAGGAGCGCACCAACAAATCATCCAGGAGGTCACAAACGAACCCAGAACAACAGCTAAGGAACTGCAGGCCTCACCTGTCTCATTTAAGGTCAGGAGTTCATGATTCATCAGTAAGAAACAGACTTCAAGAGGCAAATATGGTGGAATAGTGTGACGTAGGGCTGCTCGATTATGGCAAAAATGATAATCACGATTATTTTCACTGAAATTGAGATCACGATTATTTGACGATATTTATTTAACCCTTTAAGACCTACTATAGAACCAAGTCCACCAGAGCTTATATAATTTTTTTTTACATGCTGTAGTGCCATTTGTGGGAGCATTTCAAGTTGCTATACATCAATACAACTGTTATA
>NW_005187671.1:223695-237006 GCF_000239375.1 Pundamilia nyererei | reverse complement strand
AGGGAGGGGCTAATAATCGGCTCAGTCATTTTTAATGATCGTTGAAAGCCCAGATCGTAATCGTGATTAAAATTCGATTAATTGAGCAGCCCTAGTGTGACGGACCACTTGCCGTAATTGATTTAACCATGAATTCTGCTCTCTACCTCAAAATCCTGAAGGAGAATGGTGGCCATTTGTCTGTGCCCTAAAGCACAAGCACCCTTGGGCTATGCAGCAGTACAATGATCCAAAATACGACAAGAAGTCCACCTCTGAATGGCTCAACAAAAAGCAAAATAAAGGTTTTGGAGTTGTCTAAAGAAAATTTAGAATTAAATCAGATTGATATGGCTGTGCATAACCTTCACATTCAAGAACTCTCCAACGTCACTGAATTAAAGAAGAGTGGGCCAAAATTCCTCCATTGTACTATGAATGCCTCATTGCCACCAATATCAAACACTTGATCGCAGTCCTTGCTGCAAAGATTCAGACAACTGGTTATTAGGTTGGTAATAATTACTTTTTCACACAGGGTCAGGTAGGTTTGGAGAACCTTTTTCAAGTAATAGTAATAATAAATAAAATGAAAAGTAAGAAAATACATGTACTGTATTTACACAAGTTACTTTTATCAAATACAAAATGCTCTTTGTTGATCTGAAACATACAAGTGTGACAAAATAAACTAAAGACTAAGAAATCGCCTTTTGATTGCACTGTATCTTCTCTCCTTTTTGCCAGTCGGCTGTTCATTCAAAAGTATTTTTGAAAGAGTGTGTGAATATGAAATGTGGTGTTTCGGTGTACATAGAGTACTCTGACGTTTTCCAAACTATGACCTGGGTTTCTCTGCTAATTCAGTTAATCTTGTCCACATTTAACTGTGTTGGCTCAATCTAAATGCTCATGTAGCTGAATTCTCAGCGAAGCTCTTCATTAACCTGCATTCACGATGACACTAATTAGAAAGAATTAGCAACTGAAGTGAATATTCAGTGCCATTTCTTCCAGTTTATACATCAGGACAAGCAAGGCAAGCACTGCCTGCCCAGTGAAATCTAAAAATAGGTATCGATTAAACTGTACTGCTCCACAAATGATCTCATGTTGCTTCTTTGAACTCATCCTGTAGTTTACTGCCATCTGGTGGTCACAGTTGGCTAGCTGAACAAAGAGTCACCAGAATCTAATTTCTATTATTTTCATGGTGACGTGAGTGGGGCCAGTTTTCCAGCCACCTGCTGGCCTGTTCGTGCCAGTGGCTGTTTTCACCAAGCCCAGTTATGAGTTCACCTGGGAACTAGAAACACTAAATTAATTATGCTTTTTTCTTGTCGTCTGGTTTACTAGCTTATTATTTTGCAGATTTAGATGATGAAGATTGTAAATAATAAACCTTTATATTAATATTTAAAAATATAAAAGGTAAAACCTTTTTTTTGGACCCATAAGCAAACATGGGAGCAGTAAAACGTTTTCCACCACTGCTCTGGGGAAAGGGTACGTTGGGCACTGGAAGTAATAATATATTACACGTCCAGCCAGGAAGGACTGCAGAAAGCTAAAAATACCCACACAGAGTGCAGCATGAATAAAAGAATAAAAACAGCTGAACACAGGTGTATTAGAATTAACTGGTATTTATATGACACTTTTCTCTTCTTACAACTGATCAGCTGTTTCTGTAACGCAGTGTAATTAATATATATTTATACTGATTTCTTTACTTTTTTCATTTCATTTTTTTGCTCATTGACTATAAAGAATTATGTAGAAGTTAAGCTTCTTCTACATAATACATAGTCACTGCAACACTCTATGGTGATTATGTGAAAATGCAGAAACTACCAGAAGCTAAAACTCTTCAAACCACCTTCAGTACAAACAAATTCCTGACCTTGCACCTCTCTACATCTGGCTTCAAGTACAGTGTGCAATGAAATCAATAAAAGACTAGAAGTGTGCAGCAGGCTTCACGAGTATAGCAGATTAATAGAAAGCCAAAGGAACATTTTATTATATAATTATATGATTAAGTATTGATATGTAAAGCCACCCGTTCATTAATTCCATCCATCCTTCCACGATTTGACTGACTATAATGGCATAATATTCACCTAAAATTAAAGTTAATCTTTTTGTTATTTAAATTGGTTTTAGCAATACGTGAACAACCATTGTGTGATAGACAGTCGTTTCTTTTCAACAGGCAGGAGAAGAACCAGAAGGAGATTAAACTTCACAGAGACAGAGAGTAAGAGTAGAGTAAATGACAGGCAAGAGAAACATGGGAGAAAGGAGAAAACACACTCTGACCGATGTGTGAAAACCAGATTATCATGGGAACCGGGCTTAACGTAAGATAAGTCATTCTGAAAAGGACAGAAAATATAAAGGTCAAAACAGATTATGAGCGTTTCTGACAGGAGCAAACTAAGAAAAAAACTAAGGAGCTAAAAATGGCTTCTTAGAAGAAGAAGAGAGTTGTATTTTGCAGTGACTAAGAAAAATCTCTTCATGAAAATTATATTGTCTTTGTATGTAAATATATTTTTAAAAAATGTAAAAAAAGAGGACCAGAAAGAGTAAGATGAGCTCAGAGGGGTCTCACAGGAAACAGGTATGTCTTCAATCTCTCACTAATCTCTGGCTAAAAGTAGAGATTCAACATATCTACTGATACCCCTCTACCCCCACAGATGACATCTTAAAGAAAATGCCCTACATGGTTGAGACAGCTTTAGCTTTTTCTTAGGAAGAATCCTAACCTTCACCTAAGACTGCATGCTGAAAATTCTCCTTCTAAAGGTTGAGAAGGAAATCCAGTGAGCTGTACTGACCGCCTGTTTCGTTTTGGAAATGTCCTCCATCTGAACATGTAGGTCTTCAATCTCCACCTCCATGGACTTTTTAGCTTTAACTGCAGCTGCACAGGTGAACTCCGACTCCTCTAACTGAAACACACAGACATTGAGGAAAAGAATGAGCTCAGGACGACTTCACAGTTAGTATCCCAGTAGATATATTTCAGTTTTTTAATGGATTCTGGTCCCAGTCAAGAATCAGGTGGCTGGGCTTTATTTGGAAAATCTTCTGCTTTGGATCAGAGGTTTTCAGACGGTTCAGTCCCGTAAGAAGGCACAGGGGAGTTGAAGTGAGGCCACAGACATTAATGCTTTGAGTCATAACTCAATCACATCAGGGGGTGTTTTACAGCTTAAAGCCTGAAAAATTGTCACAAAAAATAATCCAAGATTATGCTAATTACCATAACAGGAGCATAAAATGTGTTAACATGTAAATGTGCTGGTGTCAGTATTTGACTTCTTTCATTCTTTGGTGTTTTTCTATCTCCTTAGATTAGGGGTCTTTCCATTTTCCCACAAGCCACAGATGATAGCATGTTTCTGAAACTGCTGCTGTCAGTAATTTATGAAGTTGTGGCTGTACCTGATTCTTGAGTTGGGCGATCTCCCTCTTGCTGGGTGCGTTATTCTTTATGTGGTCCAACATGATCTGGGCATCTGCTAGCAAAGCCTTGGTTCTCTTCAAGTCCTTCCTCAAGCGCTTTTCAACCTCTATGTCACCACCTCTCACCTGGGAACCAAGATGACCAAAGTGTGACTCAACTGACTGAGTGGGACAAGTTATGGTAGTTATAGTAGTTATAGTAATACACAGTGTGTTTTATCATTAAAGGAAGAATCCTTAGATTATCTAGCATACATAAAACTGAAATTTCTGAATTGATAAATTAAATTTGGCTACAGTGAAACACTACATACGAAGAAAGTAACAATTTTAACTACTAGATAAACTTTAGTAGTTTCTTACTTACTAAAGACAATATTCTTTGCATTACAAATGTTTTAAGTATGTTTGAATAAACAAATGAATTATTACCTTAGCATACATTTGCAAAAATGTCTAAAAAGTGTAGTCTAAAAGAATATCATGAAACGAAATGAGTGATGCTTACATCCCTTGATAACACAGCTCATTTTAAACATAAACACCTCACACAACTTGTTAAGTTTAATTTATTTGCCCATACTCATATAAAATTGGATCTGCAATCAGATATGTAAATTTTCTTCTGCTAAGTCCACAAGGCCAAATTTTGCTAAAAGCTCAGGTCATGTCAGATATTTGCTTACAGTTTTATTTCTTTTGTTTACAGATGCTGCTCCGGTTGCATTGCACTGTGTTCATTGTATTTACCTGGTCCTGTACAGACAGAAAGTTCGACTCCAGCTCTCTCTTCTCTTTCAGCACCTTCTGCTTCTCATCATACTCCTCTTCAAGCTGGACTTCCATTTGTTTTAGCTACACAAACAGACACACACACAGTCGTAATGCAACTGTTCAAGAACCTTTTACACAGTCACCATATTAACATATTATTTTCACATGCCATGTCAATAAAAGCTGGTTTGGCTCAATTTGTTCACTTAGAAAGAGAGGTCACTGCAAATCAATACAAAGTGAAACTGGGATCATAATGCCCTGTCATTGAACAGTTTGAGTATGCCAACAGTGGGAATCGTGTGCTATGGCCTTCAGCTATTAGACTGCCAACTGAACATTTATTGAAGAATTGTGGACAAGATTGACGGCGCTCTCCACCACCATCACTGAAACGACAAATGAGGGAATTACTTTTGGGAAAACGGTGCCTCATTAGGCCCGCAGAGACCCATGAGATGCAGATGTTACATGTTCTTGTGACATGTAACATGTAATAGCCCAACACTGTATGAACACCTTTTTCCCCCATTGTCACCCATGTGTACATGGAAATGTGTCATATGCCAAAACATCCTTGGACAAGATACAACAGCATTTAGCTGCACGTTGGTTATATGAATGAGTGCGAATGGGTGACTGAGGCAGGTACTAGCACCAGTCCATTTAACATCTTGTGTCATTTAATTCATCTTGGTAGTTTCTGGATTCTTGGTGAGTTAAGTTTATAATCTCAAAAAAGAAAGGACTTTTTTTCTCAAACCTTTCAGAGTATTTCAAGAAGTGAAGGCTATTAGTAAGGGTTTGATTAATTACACATTGATCCTACCCTGTGAGTCAAGTCAAATCCACCATTTTTAATTCTATTGCACATTTAAAAACAATAGCTGTTCTCTGAAGTGCTGTGCACCTAAAAGAAATATGCACACAAAGTCAAGCATCAAGGAAAAACATTTAAAACAGGGCACATGTTAGTTCAACGGTTTTCTGTGGTGTCTAGAAACCTCCCATAAACAACACTGAATTGATAGCAGCTTGATTGGATTTTGTCATATTGTTGTCATCATTTCATTTATCCTTTGCTGTGCATGCCCTTACAGCTAATTTCTCCATCAGTGTCTCTGGATCTAGTCTCTAGCTGTGCCCAAAACCACAAATTTGAATCCTGCTTCTCCTAAACACTTGCTGACAAGTGTTACACAATGTGAAAAAGCACTTTCTCACCTTTTTGCTACATGACTGCCTGATCTCCTCCACTTCCTCATCTTTGCTCTCAATCTCCTTGGAATGGGTTTGACGCAAGCGCTCCATCTCCATCTCAAGACGTAGCTTACCCTGAAAGAAACACAGACCAGATGCTCTGGACTCACTGTGGCTTAAAGAAGCATAATGTTAATGTTCCGTCTTTGCCTTGATGGAGGTATGTGTCCAATGCCATTCATATTTCACAAAATATACTAGCAATATACTAGCATGACTTTCAGAAGGAGTTGAATGTGTACAAAAACAAGAATCATTACATTTTGGTGCAGATTTTGAAAACTTTCTTTAAAGTTGCAGGATACTGCACTTGGATGTGGATGCACACTTAATGTCCTTTTTGTTCCAAACTGTCATCTTTGTAATCTAAAAAGCATGACTACCATCCTTAATACTAGTCTAAAAACAGCCTTAAAATATCATCCAGTTAAGGAAATCCCAAAAAGCTGGTCCTGTTCATCTGGACGTAGTGTTTTCAGTGGGAGAAACGTTTCGTCACAAATGACATCACTTGGATGACTTCATGATCCGAGAAAGTGAATTGGTCACTTGAATGAGTGATGAAACGTTTCTCCCACTGAAGACGCTACGTCCAGATGAACAGGACCAGCTTTTTGGGAATATAAATAAAAAAAATTTACTAAGCAAAAATACAGCTTTAATTGGAGTTTTTTTAGTTTTTTCCTTTTTCGTGTGTACCTGCTCCAACATCTGGATGGTACCAGCCTGCTCATCAAGCTCTTCTTCTTGGTCTTTCACCTTTGCCTCTAGATCACGAAGCTGCTTCTTCACCTGCATAGAAAAAAAATGATGTTCCAAAATGAATACCTGATATTCAATTAATAAATGAATGCACCATCATATATCTATTTTAGTTGAACAGACAAAGAACACTTTTGATTTTTTTGTGGGCGTGGACTGGCACAAACAGATGGAGTGGATGGTTTGACTAACTAAAAAAGGAATAGGACAGACCTTGGCCAGTGATGCCTCATCCTTTGATTCTTGGGAGTTGAGATCCTGCAGCTCGGCCTCCAGCTGCTCCAGCTTCAGGTTGACTGCACAAGCTTCCAGGTCTTTGTCCTGCAGGACAGGTGATTAGAGTCAGAACACAGAAAAGGGAACTGCCACATGTGCACGATGGGGAAAAGTTGAGATACTCTGCTCTACACATAGCCACAAAGTGGAAACACAAAAGGGAAGTTACAATTACAAGTTAAAATGACAAGCTTGTTCTCTGTAACAAGCACAGTATGAAGCTGGAGGTCTTTACAATATATTACAACTGCAATCAAGAGCTACAAGTTTCCGTGGATAAAAATTGTAGACTTGGCATGAGTTAGACACGCAATTAGAATAAAAATGTACAGTCTTGTATGAGGGGCCGTGCAAAATTCATACTTTCACTCTCACATAGTTTTATTTAAATTTTTATATTTAGATATTTTTATTCTCATGTTTACACATATTTAACACACACATTACAATATTGTGTTCTCTTATACATGTATTTTAATGTACATATTCACAAATTTTCACTCTAACATACATGCATTTTCATTTATGCATTCCTACATTTTGCTCTCATTTACATGCATTCAATTTGGATTTAATCTCCCAAATAATATATATATGTAAGAAGAGAATGCTTACATGTCTGAAGAAAATATATGTATGCAAGAGAATAATGTATGTGAATGAAAGAGTGTAGTGGAAACGGAAGGCTGGGTGTCTGTACCGCTGTGATTGGCTGAGAAGCACGCGCGGGTCACTTTCAAGTGTCTGACAGCATGGAGGGGGGAGAAGAAACTCGAGTTCTTCAGCGAGCTGTCTATGGCGTTATTTTTGTGCCACTATTCTGAGCGCAAGTAAAAAAAAGTTTGCAGGTGCAAGTGTTGCATTTTGAGGAGAAATTTATTTTGAGCGAAGAGAAGAGAGCAATGTGTTGCTCGTGCTTAACGCGATTCGTCCCATACTTCAGCTAGAATGAAAAAAAGACAAAGCTGGAGTTATTCTGTCTTTACGTTGCACAGCTGTCTCTTCTCCCCTCAATCTCTCTCCCTCCCTCTCCTGTTGCTACTTCAATCTCTCTTGTTTGTTTATCGCCCACTTTGCGCCAGAAACAGGAAACCAGCGGATGTTGCGCTAAACAACAACAACAGCAGCACGTTCAAGCTTGATCAGCTGAAAATGCAACACTTGCACCTGCAAACTTTTTTTACTTGCGCTCAGAATAGTGGCACAAAAATAACGCCATAGACAGCTCGCTGAAGAACTCGAGTTTCTTCTCCCCCCTCCATGCTGTCAGACACTTGAAAGTGACCCGCGCGTGCTTCTCAGCCAATCACAGCGGTACAGACACCCAGCCTTCCGTTTCCACTACACTCTTTCATTCACATACATTATTCTCTTCATACATATATTTTCTTCAGACATGTAAGCATTCTCTTCTTACATATATATATTATTTGTGAGATTAAATCCAAATTGAATGCATGTAAATGAGAGCAAAATGTAGGAATGCATAAATGAAAATGCATGTATGTTAGAGTGAAAATTTGTGAATATGTACATTAAAATACATGTATAAGAGAACACAATATTGTAATGTGTGTGTTAAATATGTGTAAACATGAGAATAAAAATATCTAAATATAAAAATTAAAATAAAACTATGTGAGAGTGAAAGAATGAATTTTGCACGGCCCCTCATAATCTTGGATCATATTGTGCTGCCATCCTGGTAACTACAAAGGAGGCCCAAACAACAATTTCTTCTTGCAGCTTTAAACTTAAACTCACAATGATCACACATGCTCATCTAAACATACTGATTGTCTTTACTGCTCAAAGACAATAAGTGACCGAGTAAATACAAAATCTAAATATGAGTAGGATGCTGAAAACTTTAAAATGCTGGGGTATCTGACACTAAATAATTCACAAATAACGCACCAAGTCCCAAGAAAAGAAAAACCCCTTCACTAAAGCAACGTGCCACAGTGTAGCCCACAGAGACACAGACCTCCAGCTGCTGCCGGAGGCCGAAGACCTCTCCGGTCAGCACGTCTTTCTCTCGAGCCAGTTTCTCCCTCAGGCTTCTCTCCCTCTGCACCTCATCCTGGGCTGCACTCAGCTCACTGTCAAACCTTTCAAAAATACACACACACATAAAACACTGTAATTTATTTACAATTACTGTTGTTATTACACCACTACTATAGGGCCTTCCAGGAACCAGGCAGAGGTAGGTAAAGTAATAGAACTGTGTGATGACATGACAGGTAAAACTTGACTGCGTGTGTTTGTGTACTGACTTCCTCTGCTTCTTCTCCAAATCATGGTTGCGACTCTGCTGACCCTCCAGGTGAAGTTTAGTGTCCTGCAGCTCAGCTGTCAGCCGCTGGGCTTTCTTCTTCAGCTGCTGGATATTTCGCTGAGACTCCTCATAATCAGCCTCCAGGTCACTGATCTGCACAAAAAGTATCCTCAATATGTTAAGAAGCCTGTTTGATGAATGCATAAAAAATACAGTCAAGCAGTACGCAAGCAATTTATTGTTTTTAAAACAGCTTATTAAGACCATTGTAGCTTAAAAACCACGTGGGGAATGAGATTAGTTTTCAAATTAAAAGAAGAAAACTGGATTTATTCCAATGTGCTTTCAGTTATATAGTCATAAATGTGCTTGCTTTGAGTGCAAGTGTTTGTTTTGCTTAAGGATACTATTACCACTTGCTGAGCACTCTTACTGCAATAGATGCTCAAATCAAATTATAATTTCTAATCAGATAAGTGAGGATGTCACTTGTGATTTAACCCAGATTCACCTTATCATCAAAGTCTCAGAAGAGACAACAGTTAAGGCCATTTAGCAAAGTGTGAACAAAGCAAATCATCTTTCTTGCTGTCAATTCCTTAAAGTGGTCACAGTTTGCATTGATGACAGCTATGCACACGTCTGGTAAGAACTTAAACAGCTTCATGACGTCATCACCTGAAATAATTAATTCCCTTCTTAATGTGTTTAAAACTAACCAGCTATGTTGTTATACCTTCGTTATCTGGGAGCCATGAAAGTATGTGTTGCATGTTTTGGTATGACACATTATATTGTCAGAATATATGTATACTGAATAACAGTTTTTGTAATAAAAGAAGGAAATCAGAGTCATATAATTAAGATAAAGCCCAAGATTTTACTGTAAAGAAAAACTTGAATTCTGTTCATAAATATGTATCAGTGTCCACTCACCCTCCTCTCCAGCTGCCGCTTGTTCTGCTGCTCCACCTCCAGTTTGTCATCAAGCTCCTGCTGCAGTCTCTTCTTGGTGAACTCGATCTCCCTGATTGCTCGCTCATACTTCAGCTTCCACTCTCCTCCTGTGATATTTCGTACTTTTATTGTCTACATCATGTGCTCTGTCACTTGTGCTACCCCATGTACTCAATACCACACATGTATTTACTGTATCCAGCCATAAAAGACATTCTGAAAGGCTGAGAATAAAAACATTTAGATGCTACGAACTAAAGTCAACCTTGCTTAGTCCAAGGCAAAACATCTCCAAGGATATCTTAAAGCGATTCATACATCTATTGTAAAGCTTAATTGAAATGCAGATTTCATTTTCCAACAGGACTTAGCAAATGCCCACAGTGACAGTGTTATTACTGTGCTTGAATGACCAGCTAAGTTACCTGACTAAACCCTACAGAGCGTCTTCAGGGAATTGTCGAGTGTCCATTAATTCAACATTCTCTTATTTTACCAACAAACCTCAATACTCTGAACTGCACTTTAGTAAGACCTATACAATTGTCAGTTATAGCCACGAGGAGCAACCTACAGGTACTGAATGTACTTCAGTCCTGCATAAATACCCCTCCATGAGTGTGGTGCTACATCATTTTTGCTTTACTGTAGTACAAAAGTGAAAAGCTGTTGCAAGCTGGAGACACTGAGGAATCAATTCTTCTTTCACAAAGTCTGCAGGCCAAACAAAGACGGCTGGCAGCAGGCCTGCAGGGCGTCATGAACTGAGTCCTTGCTTCCTTTCTTGCATTGAACCAATCCATCTCTAATGTACTTCTTCACGTTGGATTTTTCTTGGCTTTTGTCAAAGCATCGATTGGACATTACCCCTGCGGTTCCTGCACCCCCACTAAAGAACACACACTGGGTTTTTCTAACAGTCTGGAATAACTGGTACTGTAACAGCTGTGCAGGGCTATGTGAAGTAGAGTCCATTTAGGGAACAGAAAACATAACACAAACCACAAGAATGATTTGATGATGTGAGCTTGTGCAGAGATTGTCAAGTGTTAATTTCGTTTTAGGTATTTAGAAAGCCTCAAGTGAAAGATAGAATTGCTGAAAGAGAAACTGTAGCAACCACTAACGTTCCTTGTTGTTTTTCCCCCCTTTGTTACATTACATACACGATATAATGATGCTGCAGGAGTACACCCTCATAGACCTTAAAATAGTTACAAAAACAACTGTATAGGTTTACTAGAATGTAGCTCTAGTATTGAGGGGGCTCGACCAATAAAAATGAGAGGAAGTGAATTATTGCATGCAATTATAAATCTATGGAAGTACAAACAGGATTGGGAAATGTGTAGAGTTATGAATAAGTTATACTCATTTGATTTAGTGACAAGAAGCTTGACACCCAGGAGTGATCAGTATCACTATGTCCTGATTGGTCAGTACTGTTGTGCTTGGGAGGTCGTGTCTAACCTGTCTCATCATCATCCACCTCTCCACTGAGTTCGGAAGCACGGATGAGTCGAGCCTCCATCACCTCCATCTCCATAGACTCCATCTCTTTCTTCGTGCTGTCAAATTTGGCCTGGTGGATTAGGGATAACAAGCAGCTTCTATAACAATGGCAACAAAACTCTACGAAGATTAATCAAGAATGTGGTTTTGAAAAGGTCCATTACAGTGTAAAGACTTGAGTAGCATTTTTAACTGTGTGTAAAAGCTCATGGGTCAGGTGAAGGGTCCCCTTAACATAATTTTGCTCACAGCTCAGAGGTCAGAACTGGGTCTGGGTGAAATATATCACTTAGTGAAATGAACAGTGCTTGGACTTTGGCTACATTAAAATATAACACATGTTCTTATTTATTTTCTTCGTTGTGCTTCTCCCTTTAGGTATCATCTACTTCAATTTCATTCTATCATCTTCTTTTACATCAATCGTCTGCACATCCTTGAGTCTTCTCTGTGATCATCGTCTCTTCCTCCTGTTGGTAGTTCAACATCCTTTGTCCAGCATATCCACCATCCCTGACTAATCTAAGTTAGCCTTACCTTCCTCGCTCTTTCTCTCCTACTGCTTATACCCAAACTGATTTCAACATTCTATCTCTGTCTGTTGGTCATTGACAAAGGAGCATTACCAAAGCCCCTTTGAGTCAAACAAATTCTGCAGGGCCTGCCACACACAGCAAAGTTTTTAGTTGTGTAACTATTTAAAGTTGAAAGTCTTATTTTCTTAAAACTGGGTAGTTTGTTTCTTATTTGATGATCATTTCAGGTATCTAGACTCTTTTACTGAATAAACTGAACCAATTCAGCAGTAAATGTCATGACTGTTTAACATTACTACTCATGTGCAAAAATGACGCTGGTGTTCTTTCGTCATCTGATTTATTATTGCAAAAATGGCAGTCTTGAAATACAAATAACAGTCAAAAATACTGCTACCACAACATTCAGTATATGTTGCATGCATAAGCAAAAATGTCCAATTTCATTACACGGTCAAAGCAACAGTACGAGAATAATGGGACAGACACCCTGAGCCAGGGTGTCCTGCACACACAGCAACGTGGAATTACAATTTTGTTACCTGGCTCAAGGGGCCCACGCTGCAAACCACAAACTGCAGGTAAGCAGTGCAATTTCAGGAGTGTTCCTCTCCTGAATATGAAGTGCATTCACAAGCCCAAATATCAAGTTTTCTGAGCTGGATGAATAATACGCTCACCTCAAAGTAGAAGTCAAAATGAGGTAGCCCGGAAATACAGCATTATAGTAGCTGGTGACAAGACTTTTCTCCAGTGTACATGCATGTGTGTATGTTTCCATCTTTACCTGCAGGTCCTTCATGTCCTTCTCCAGACGCAGTCTCTCAGAAGTTTCTGTCTCCAGCAACTGGGAGGCAGATTCCCCAGTGTTGCGCTCATCAGCCAGCTCTGCTGACAGCTCTGTGATCTGAAATGTGAATATTGACAAATCTTGTATTAATGTATAGCTTGGAAGAACTCTCAAAAATTGTGAGATTTTATTTTAGGGTCAGTTCGTGATTGTAAAATTTGTTGTTAGGAGCTAATAGACAGGGTATCATCTGGGACCCGATAAGTAAAACATGAGAACTAATTAACTAATGCTAACTAAGCCTTGCTAAAGAAAGAATTTATATTTCAGTTGTCATTTGTCTTTATGTCATAGCAGGATGATATAAGAACAACAAGGCCAAATGTTAAGAATTTCAGAGGGACAAAGGAAGAACCATGCCGAACAGCTCAAATGTTTGGGTCACTTAAAAATGTGATTGTTTCTCAAGAAAAAGACTTCACTGTTTTCACTGAGCAGAAATGGATCATAACCCTGTTAAAACACAGTTAACAATTGTCATCATCGCTCCTCATGAATCATTGAAATGATATTCAGTAGTTAAATCTATATCTCTGCAGGGATGCAGATGACCAATGTTAGCAAACATCACTCCAGATTAGCTGTCTGCTGACACTTGAGAAATATGCTAACAATTTTCATCCATCCATCTTCATCCGCTTTGTCCG
>NW_005187671.1:209172-222982 GCF_000239375.1 Pundamilia nyererei | reverse complement strand
GTGTGTGTGTGTGTGTGTGTGTGTGTGTGTGTGTGTGTGTGTGTGTATTTTTACCCGGCTCTCGAGACGGTCACTGTTGAGTCTCAGCTCATTCCTCTCTTTCTCTACCTTCTCTAGCTTCTGCTTGAGTTGCTGGATCTCTTCCTGAGAGTGAACATGCAAAAGATCAAAAGATGGTTTTAGTTATTTATGTATTTAAAAGAGACAATACAGTTTAATACAGCTCAATATGGAGCACGAAACTGATGTGCTGCACATAGTTGCTCATTTTCAGTCGAGCTTTTACATTCACAATACACAAACAAATTACAAAACGCATTACTTAAAACCATATTGCGCTATTATTAAAAAACTATAGACTTCAGTGTGAAACACAGCTTTTAAAAAACAACCCCAAAAAGCAGAAAACCTGAGGGAAAAATAACAATTATTTTGAAAAGTATGGATACTTGTAAAATTATAAAATGATTAATGAAAATGACTACAGCACTGATTTACCCTTAAGTAACCTTTGACCTGTAAAGGATTTAGGATCTGTAATTGATTTGATTTGAGTGGGAACTGTTTTCCATAGATGAGTAGCCTTCATAGAAAATGCTGACTGTCCGAATTCAAACCGCAACATGGCATTTTACAGTAGCCTGTCACATACATGTTAGTGCACTGTGTAGATATACTTAATAATAATGCTTTTCTCAGTTTTACTGAATTGAACCATGTGTTTTAATCCAACATAACAACAATAAGAAGAAGAATATCCCCTTTGGGGCTGCAGCAAGAAGGGTATCCAGTTTAAAACTCCAAAATCAAACATGCAGGGCTATCTGTAATATCACAGAAGAAATTACAGCTGTGACACTTGATACAAACCCTTCATTACACAGGTTGGTCTTAATTTCAGGATTTGTCATGTAGAATTAAGGAGAAGGCATTTCTAAAACTGTTGAATGTAAAATACAAAATAAAGTAATTATTCAAAGTTTATATAACCACCAATATTACATCCCACCACAAAAATGGCGACTGATTTTTGTGCATTAAATCACCACACGGCTTTATTTCAGATACATGCCAGGAATGTACCACCAGTGTATGTGCTTAAACTTACATCCTTGCCACGGATCTGTTCCTCAGTGAGCTGCACCTCTATCAGAGGTCTGACAGTGGTGAACAGCTTCCACCATGGCCAGCCTTTGACACCACGATTCTTCTTTATGTTCTTCTGGATGCAGCGGATTGCCAGATCCTGAATCTGTCACACAAATACAACAACATTAAGAAAAAGACCACAAAGCTGGACAATGATATTAACAGATACAAAATGCAGGATAACCAGAAAAGTACTATGTGGGGAGAGTTTGAGGTTTCTTCTTGATTGTACCAAAAAGAGATTTGAAGATTTAAAGCTTCAAAGCCTCAAAGACATATCCTACCAGTAACATCTACTGGTCAGCTGTAATTATAGTGGCCACAAACTTTCAACTCCAGTTCCAAGACAAAGGCAAGAATTCATTCTAAGGATTATCACCCACACATGAAAGTGTCACAACATTTTGAAATGTCAGTTTACTATAAAATGTTTAACAGTAAAACCACCAAGGGGGTCGTGTTGACCCCATTTTGTCATGAAAGATGCTGTAATAACGTGAGTGAGCTAAATGTGATGAGCAAATATATAAGGGACTGTAGTTAAATAACAGATGAACAATTAGGCTACTGCAGGCCTGAACGGGTTGTGCTGCAATCAGCTGTTGGCAAAGTGACTTTTATATATCCTTCACTTATCCAGGTATAAACACTCACTGAGGCATCTGGGCAAGAGGGCAGCAGAAAGTACAACAAATATAATAAGATAACAGTTCCATAAAGATATGTGAAGTGGCCAAAAAGGACTGCATTGATTATAATGTAGAACACATAGTGGGTACTATAAAGGCAGAATCATAAAGATACTTGTCAAAATGTATATATAGGTTAACCACTTAATGTTATGTCACTTCTACAGGCATGACACGTATAAGCAAAGATATTGACATTAAAAACACTCAAAAACATCGGAAATCACTTTTTTGGAGACAAACTTTTTGGCACAATAGCAGATCAGAGTGGGCACTGTGTGACAGAGTGCATGCAGAACTGGACGTGTTGCTGGTTTTGCAGAGAAGCAGCAGCACAGAGTTAAACTGAGCAAAGAGTCTGTGGAAATAAACAGTGAAATTGGACAGGTTTCAGGGAAGAAGAGCGGAGGAGGTGTTTCACTGATGAGAGGCTGCAGGTGATCAGAGGAAGATGTGGAAGATAAATATGAACTTTTCTAATGTTACAATAATTCTTTTATATGTAATATGCATATAATATGTAATAATTCATTTTGACCTTTTCATAAAGTTCTTCCTCTATAACAATTAAATATTTACATGTGCCAGCTGCTGTGTAATTTGTTGTTCCCTATGTTTATTAGTTTATTATAATGCATATCTTAAATGTATGATCAGTAATGAAATTATCTAAATAATCTATAAATCTAACAAAAACCCTAGAAAGTTGTTAGGTTTATATTGTTGGATTGTCATTTATGCTTAGATGTATATAGTCGATTGCATAGTGATAGGATGTCTGATCCTTAGCAGTCTGCAAAGACTCTGTGTGCCTTCCAGAGGGTTCTGGCATACACACACATCCTAGGGCCACGGACCGGTTTATGCCCGACATTATTTTCACGGACCGGCCTTTAAGGTGTCGCGGATAAATACAACAAAATGAAACTAGTACCGGTACCCAAAAAAAGAAGATTTATTCATAACACACGTGAAAAGACCCAGGAAAACCGAGTTAACGATAAAAACGATGACAAAATAACGCTGAAAAACGATAAAAACCCTGAAAACCAGACATTTCACACCTGAGCCTCAACTCTCGCGGCCCAGTACCAAACGACTCACGGACCGGTGCTGGTCCGAGGCCCGGGGGTTGGGGACCGCTGTCCTAGGGTCATGAGAGAGGTCGTACCTTCTCTTACTGATTTATGGGATAGGAGGACACCTACTCTGTATCTGTTTTAGTATAAAAGCCCTTTGTTTAGGTGGCCCGCTGGGCTCCTGGCACCAGCTTTGGGGAGTCGTTCACAGGGTCACATCTTGAGACACACACACATACGCATACCTACACATACACACAGACAGTACTCTTTGTTCACATGTATGCCTATGTAAGACGTCATATGTTAATGAGACTATGCATATTCATGTAACCACAATAAAGAACAGTGCTGCAAGGGAGCTAACTGAGAGCGACTGAGGTTCGAGCGGAAGGAACGGCGCTCGTCACAGTTCTCTCCCTCGTGCACGAGCAACACAAAGAGCTCTGGTGACTTGCGTCTTGCTTTTGCCATTGTAGTAGAATTGTCTTGGTGTTCCAGCAATAGGCCTGTGCTACACAGACCTATCAAAAGTCATTTTAAATACTTATTTTACCAACCTTTGCTTAAAACTAGAAAAGAAATAACATGAAAATGAACAACTTAACTTCAAAAACAGGTCACGATCAAAATGGCCCATTCTGGCAGGTCTTGTGTTAAAGTGTTACTGCTTATAATACTTGAAACATAACTTATGATTATGATTGAAGATTTGTGAGAAGTTCTGTGTCATGGTTCTGGTACCGGTGTTACATCTTTCACCATCTTACAATGCTGTGACTGCAGCCATTCCCCAGCTCTCTGAATTGTACTCATGGCCATTGATCAGTGGTTTTTGATCAGTGGTTGCTCATCAGTGGTCATTTGGTGCAGATGGCAACAGATTTTAGATTTACTAGAGTTAATTGTGGTATTATTGCAAACAGATTGCATATAAGTGCTAACTTGAACCTGTTCAATGGAAAACTGATCGCAGACAGACTGTCTTGGTGCTATTTTATTCTCATCTTGATGGACCTTTTGAAATCCTTTGAAGACAGTAGTTAGTAGCCTCAGACCTGGTCCCTATCTTTGAAATGACAACTTCAAAGATCACCAATATTTCTCCATAGTTTTGGTCAGGACATGGACCCCAACCACAGTTTTCCATAGTGAGCCTAAGAGAGTTATGGCTATGTTGGAGAGTAAAGACAGTCAAAATAACAAATACTGACTTTCAAGCTTCAAGTCTTATTTAGCTTCCTATTTTCCTAGCAAAGAGAAAAGAGGACTGGCTCAAGATATTTTTCACCAAACTGTATGATTTTACTTCATTAAAAGTTTAGATCCAACGTTCTTATACATTTTGTTTCAAATGCTTTCAACACGGCTTTATTTCAGATAAACTAACGAAATAACGAAAACTAGAAGTGAAAAAACATTTTCGTTAACGGAAATAAAAATAAAAACAAAAACAAAAAAAGGAAAACTAACTAAAACTGTAATGAGTGTTCACAAAACTAACTAAAATTAACTGAATTTATAGCAAAAATGTGTTTAGTTTTCGTAGATGTGTGCGTGTCCTACAATAGTCAAGGGTGAAAATGAAGTTTAGTTTCCAGATTTTTTTCTTGCTGTCTCATTATCCCAATTTGGGATTACTTTGAATATGACTGTGTTTTGGATAAAGCAAGTGTCTTGTAGTGGAAAGAGACAAATTATGAGGGACATTTCTAAAGGGGAAAAAAAATCCCACAAACCTTAAAGTGTGCTTGAAAAGCTCACACAAGAAGGCTAACCTAGCTTACCTTGAGAAGGTAAGGGAGCACACTCAAACCTCATCCCCAGAAAACAGAAGCTAACCCCAGGCAAGGCAGCGTGATGCATCCTGAGACAACAGGACGGGGACATCTACATAACCGTGTGAGTCAATTGCCTTCAAAAGGTTTATCAATTCACTTGAACCAAAATTACGAACACCCGGTGCTGCAAGAGTTAATAGTCTCATTGGGGCCAAGATATAAATTTTATATTTGCCTGGTATCAATGGTTGTTCATCTGCCTTTATTTATTTATTTAAAGAACCCATAGGTGGAAATGTGAGTTGTCTGTCTCTGCGTGTTAGCCCTGCGACAAACAGGCGACCTGTCCAGGGTGCAGTATGCTTAATTATTGCAAACACAGCTAAAACTATAACTGAAACTAATCAAAACTAAACTGAAACTAAGGATTTTCAAAAAAATAAAAACTAAACTAAACTAGCAAACAATTGGTAAAAACTAATTAAAACTGATATAAAATTGAAAATCTGAAGTCAAAACTAAATAAAAAATAAAAACTAATGAAAATTGCAAAACTATTAAAACCCTGGTCTGAATACAAGCAGTAGCATCTTTCTCAATACACCTGTTTCCTGTCAGGGTGGGGAAAGTGGGGATTCTTTCTTTAGGCAACTGTTTAATTAGGCTCAGCGTTGGCTGGCTGGCAGTGGAATCCCCTGTGCTCCTCTACTCTCAACTGTTCCTATGAATGTCAAAAAGAGAGAGAGTGGAGACAGACTGCAGGGCTTCAAAGCAGTCAGCAGATCTCTTCTATTTGTCTGTTCCCCCATGGCGAAGTGGAGTCTTCATCTTTCTTTCCTTTTTTCCTATTTCCCCATCATCCTTCTCCATCTCACTTATTTCCTGGAGTGCTTTGAATGCAGCTCCCTCAGGGAGAGAGGGGGTGGGATATGAGGAATGTGGAAGACAACAAGGAGGTTCCCTAGAGCAGGGAAGTGGGTTAGATGGGTAAACAAACTAACCGGTTGTGTCTTGTGACAAAAAAAGCAAACCTGATTGTTATACAAATTACAGCACAAATTCACGTTCTAAACTACGTCCATCTGTAAGAATGAAAAAGGACGGACTTGGATAAATCTTTGATTTTTAGTTTCATTAGCTTTTTGGCTAATGTTGAACACTCAGTATACGGAGTCTGTAAAGTTACAGAGCAGCATTACATAAAAGCCGCCAGCACCCAGCTGACTCAGTAACTGCAGAGTTCAATCAACTCCTACATCTTTAAAGCTCCCACCGGCATTCATTGCTTAACAATATCCATTCAATGTATGTTTTATGGGTAAGCAGATTGGATTTAATGTGTCTTTAAAGTTTATTCACAGGGCTGTGATGCTGGATTTGACTGATGTCTATCACTTTCACTTTTCATTCTTGTAATTTTTAGAACTCTAGTGCAAATCCAGCATTTCTTACTGCTCCTTTACAATACAAGCACTGAAGTGATGAAATGCTGGGTAACTTATTGAGAAGATAATTTAGACATATGTGATTGTGATGATATGAACTTGTCAAGGCATCCTAAGTTGCATTAGAAGACAAACTACAGTGTGAGCCATTTCCTCTTATCTGCTTTGAGATTTCAACCAAGTCTGAGACTCTCCAGGATGCCTATGAACAGCGCACTAGAAACAAACTATTTACGACGGCGTAAAAGAAATGTGCCCAGTTCTACATCAATTACATGAGATTACTGTTTGCCACAAGAGATGAGGCTCAAACTGAGTTCTTTGGGGGATAACATGAAAGCCAAACGCCCTTGAAAAGTCATTTTTGTTGGCAGCCCTGAGACCAGTGCTGCAAAACAGGATAAAATGAAATGGTAATGAAAGCTTAATCTCCACACACACATATACACTTACCACAAATACAAACACTGTGTACCAAATTAACTTTGTGTACACATGAGAAAAGTTTCACAAGCAGCATGATCACTTCTGTAAAGCTACACATGAAGTCAACAGATCCCCACGTGTATTTTGCGAGACAGCACCAATGTTTCCCACTTGTCAGGTTATTATTTTACACACATGCACGCGCAAACGCGCGCACGCATGCAGAGAAGAAAATGACTAAAGCACAATCATCCAAACAGGTAACTTGTAACACATCCTTAAAGCTTCTTTGTAGCAACCTAAACACATCTAAACTCGAACTCACTTTTATTTCAGGGGAACTGTCAAATAATAATGAAATCCCATGACGGTCTTTTAATTGAAACAGGGGCAACTGTAGCTCAGGCAGTAGAGCAGGCAGTCTACAAACACTGTAGACTAAGGTAGGTGCAACAATCTCCGGCTCATCCAGTCCAAGTGCTGAAGTATCCTCGGATCCTTGATCAGGATACTTATTCCCAGACGCACTCCCCCGATGCACCCATCAGATTGTGTGTGTGAATGTTAGATACAGCATTTAGGTGTAGATAACAGTGCTGTCTGAATGTGATCGAGTAAATACGATTTTTAGTAGAAAACACTTTGAGTGCTCAAGTGAAGTAGCAAGGCGCTACAAATACTAGTATAATTTACCATTTAGAAAACTCTAGTTTTCTAAATAGACTTTTTTGTTTTTTAATATTTGTATTTTAATATTATCACACCTGCTTCTGGACAATGAATTTTTAAGGTACTAGTATTGTACCATTTAAAATAAATATATATGTATAAAAAATGCAAAATCATACTTTTGTTGTATAGACATTGCCTTGGTTTGTCTTTTAGTCGGTTGGGATAACACTTTTATGCATGTTTTTAACCCCAAAATTGGGTTTTATCTGTCAGACATGTTCTGTCCCTTACCTGAAGAGTCACTGCTACTCTTTGCCTTCAACACCAGCTTCTGACACAAGTCTGAGACTCTGTCCAATGCCTACAATGCACATCAGCAACTAGCTATTTACAATGACATGAAAGAAATTAACCCAGTTCCAGTCTACATCAATTATACAAGATAACTGTTTGCCATAAAAGCTGGGGCTCAAACCGAGGCCTTGAGGCAATAATAGCCATGGCTGCACTTGTGGCTCCTTACTGGTTGGCCCTGATGTCTCCTCGGGGACTGATGACATCCAGTGTTTGTTTTTTAAGAGGATTACCAGGAGGGCATTTCCAAAAGGATGTTAACACATGGCTGCTCAAGATTATGATTGATTATGTGTTTTTTATTGCCTGTAATGTCCTAATAGTTCTACACATTCTGGATTCAAAGTCAATGTCAGGAATCAAGCTTTTTGTGGTTATAGTGAAGTAAAATAATAAGGTCATACCAATGAGGCATAAAAGGTACAGACAGATTAAAGGGGTATTCTGCATCTCCAGTTTCTTCAGTTCCTTTCCTTAAAGTTTTCCTCCTAATCTGTCATCTATCTACCTGACAGAAATCACCTATAAGGAATATAATGCCAAATCCCAACAACAGTCACCTCAAAGGTATGTAAATGCAAATGCAGAACAAAACGAAACACAATCAAAAATGAAAAAAGAAAATGGAGGGGGAAAGGTGATAAAAGGTATGAGAATGACGTCACACAGTCAGTAATCGATACTGGAATGGTTAAAGAAGACACTATGATGAAGTCACAGTGGGAAAGAGTAGCTGACTTCTTTGGCAGTTGCTCACTGGAGATGCATGATCACAAAAATCACCTGAGCAGCAGGGGGAAAGCCAGTATATTTACAAATGGCAAATATACGACATATCTTTTTTGCAAGTCATCAGTGCTGTGTTGGTCAGATTTCAACACGTAATTCCTAACTTTTTAAATGCCAAATGATAAAGTAGTCCTACCTTTCTCTTCTTGAACGCCTGTCTGGCTAAGTATCCCCTGCAAGCAGCCTGGAAGAGAGAAATGTTCCTCCTCGTCTGGAAATCTCGCTGCTCCTCCAGTCTGGACAGAATCCCTGCTCTGAAGAACACCTGCAGAAGGACAAGTAGAGTTAGAAGAGTGTCACATATACCGGCTCTCTCCTTTATTTTCTCACATTATTAACTCTCTGAAGTTAATAGTTCAAGTTCAAGTAAAGTGCTGTGAAAAACTATTTGCTCTAATTTTTTTTATTTTTTTCCCATGATCTGTCATTTATTCTTAAAAATCAAGTACATCACATAAAAGTTACAGAGTTCAGTATTCATCATGAAAGGGGTACTCCGGATGATCAATCCACATCAGCAACTCAACAAACCGAATATTTTTATTCAATGCTTCAATGGCTTTTATTTCTTCCTCAGTCAGTGAAAAATCTAATATCTGGAAGTTGTGTTTGATCTGCTCAGCTTTGAAGCTCTTTGGGATCACTACAACTCCTCTCTGTATGTTGAGGCGCAGGGCCACCTGGGCACTACTTTGGTTGTACTTTTCCCCCAATGGATACAAGCACCTCATCGCCCAGCAGAGGAGGACATTTCAAATTCACCCAAGATGCATCTCTAGAGGAGCCAGTTTGGCAATAGCTCACAATCATGATGTCATTCTGACGACAGTACTCCAGAAGTTTTGGTTGTCTGAAATCTGGGTGGCATTCGACCTGGTTGGATACGGGTTTGTGTTTGAGACCAGGTTGCTCTAATTTTAATATTAGAAAAAGATAACCAGAGTAATTAGAAATAAAGGTAGTTTATTTGTGTAAACTTTTGTAAATGTAGCACTTTTTAAAATGATGACTTCATGTGTTCAAGGAAAAAAGCTGTTCAAAGCAACAATTTGCATATTAATGATAAAGAAACCGACCTCACAGCCCATCGTTTGTCAGTTGGGCTAGTTTTAGTCATTAATCAAATGTACTCTTTATAATGAAGGGGAAACCTGCAGCCAGCTGAGACTGAAGAAGTCACTTGGTGGATTGACTAAATGTTTCTTCTAGAGATGGCACGAGACCACTTTTTTATGTCCGATACCGATATCATAAATTTGGATATCTGCCGATACTGATATGAATCCGATATAGTGTTTTTTAATCAATAAAACTGTTTTTTTAATATCTTGCTGCATTTTGTATAAGTTCATACTCAAGTTTAAATAAACAACACTAAAGCTATTCTGTTATACCTGTATGTAAAAAATACACTGCACCCAAAATATGTCATAGTTCAGCAACACTGATCAATCTAATAAACTTAAACCTGCTCCATCCTCCCTATTCTGGTATTTTAAAGAGTACTTAGCAGAAATATTAAGCAACCTAACTAATAGGGTTGCAAACTCCCAGCAAAAAAAATAGGGAACCACCCCCCGCCCCCCACCTCATGATGTTTAATCGACTTAATCAACTTTAATTTGATGCAGTGTGAAAAAAAATGCACAGAAATCAATTATTTTTCAAGAAATATTAAATAGATTCAACATCTTTCTTCAACAAAATTGCAGACTGCACAGATGGTACCTTCCCAAAGGAAAAAGTACTATAGCTTACTAGGGTATATTAGACTTAACAGTTACTATATACAGTAATGGACTTCTATACATTTTACATCAGATTAAAACTTTGGGTGTAAGATTCAGATAATTATTTATAAAAAGCTCGACATTTTAAATGAGAATAACAAAGAAAAGTATGTCTTTGTGCCCCTTTTCCCTGTTCATGCCCTATCGGCCCCCCTGGCTAAACTTTGCTAGATCCGCCCCTGCACAGTTACAGCCGTCAGCTGTAGAAAAAGATCCTCGAGTAGAAAGTAATATTAAATAAATTCTAACAACAGCTTATCAAGCTTAAACGTGCTGCTGTTGTTCAGCCGCTGGTTTCCTCTTTCTGGTCCAAAGTGGGCCAAACACAAAGAAGAGAGACGGACTCGCAACAGAAAAGCCGATCAGCTGATCATTGATCAGTTTCATGATTGAAGTAGCAGCAAGAAGAGGCAGTCGCTCTATATATCGGTTGTTAAGCTTAACGTGGGAATGCTTTACAAAGATTCAGAGACGAACTTACACACTTGCTTTACTTCTCTCTGGGATAACTTCCTCAGAGATGAAATGCTGGTTTGGTAGCGAGGCTCCAAATACACACAGCCGCTCTATCACGTGACGCACACTGCTCCGACGTGCTACGGTTATGAACTGAGTTACGCCGTGTGGCAAGTTTTGTGAGATGGTTTTTTGATATTTAATGGATCGGATTACATTTTTTATTTCTCTCCGATATCCGATCCAGTAATTTAGGTCAGTATCGGACCGATACGTAATATCGGATCGGTCCATCTCTAGTTTCATCCACTGAAAACGCTAACTCCAGATGAACAGAATAGACTTTCTGGGACATTGCTTTGTGCACTGGTGCACAGTCATGTTGGAACAGAAGGAGACCATTACCAAACTGTTCCCACAAAGTTGGGAGCATGAAATTATCCAAAATGCCTCGGTGTGCTGAAGCATTAAGAGTTCCTTTCACTGGAACTAAAACAGCAGTTTAAAGAAATTATTAAAAACCCTAAATTACAAATAACAGTTATGCCCATGATGAGTATATGTAATTCTGCAATAATCACTGTGTGGGTACCTGCGTTATAGTTCAGTGAGGTGATCTACTATGATTTTGGGTCCAAATCAAAATTTGCAGCCCAGCTGGGCAACTGCTATAGTTTTGTTTGGGGTTGTTTGTTTTTTTATATAGTGGTTTAATGAGCAGTAGGTTGTTCCTCATCCAGTTGCCTGTGAGCTATGTTTACTGCCAGAGGGAAAAACAACAACAACATTTGTTCAGGGCTTATGGCAAATTCCAGAGTATCAAAGAATATTATGGTGAATTACTTTTGTTTATGTTTGTGGAGCTTTATAGATTTCTACAAATACTGATATTTTGTGTAAAATGGCATTGTGCAGGCCTTTTCCCTATACGCCAATCTAACAGTTTTAAATACTGCCTTACTGTTGTTGTGGCTATAGATGCTGGTGGGAAAACGAAGTGGCTAAGGTATAAAAAGCACAGAAATGCTTTTTCCACTCCCCAAAAATGGATTCGGGTACCACAAATCAATTCTGCTCCAGTGGGATTTTCTGTCGTGGGAAGATGATGTCTAACTAGCCTGGAAGCAGACAACACATGCGGCAAACATGAACAGCTATGCTCCTCAGAGACCCTTGTGTCAGTGTGGGAATGGTTTAATACTACCATGCAGAGAGCTACAAAAAGTTTGGCATTGCACACCAGGGACAGGTTGGCAGCAATACCTGCACAGCCCACAAATCTTGTGTTACTGCTAATTCCTCCAGGCTGATGAGAGTCCAAACACAACTAATGTCAAAAATCTGTGTGATTTGCTTTAATTTTAGATGGCGGGACATGTGACTTGTTGGAAAATACTGAGAAAGACAATGCTAGTATTAAGACCCTCAGTCTCTTAGATGAAATGTAATATTATTATTTATTTAAATTATTAAAATCGGGGGTGGAGGTGGGGGGCTGGGATCATACCATTATGCAAAAGATTTAAGGGGGGCAGATGTTCCGAAGACAACAAGTGTAGTGGTACAAGCCAAGTACACAGAGAGACGGCGAGCTGGATTTAAATGCAAGCGTGTTGGGAAAAAGTGAAGAAAGGAGCTAAAATGTAAAATGAGCAGCATCTGGCTGCATTTCAATGATATTGGAGACTGTCTGAAGTGATTTCCACTTTTATATTCAGCCATTTTCCATGGTGGAGGATAAAAGGTTTCAAACATATCCAGGCCTTAAACCTCATATGTGTTCTCCTAAGTTACAGTTCAGTATTGAATATTACACAAAATAAACTATATACAAAGTGTCTTTGAATATCTGCATGTAGCACAGAGCCATGGCTCAGGGTCTAAATGAGTCTCATAGGCCAGAATGTGCTTGAAGTTATTTATAATTCTTAACTTGTTTGAACTTCTGCTCACCACAAACAAGCACAAGCAGAAACTTTGGCCTTTTAACCGTTTTGTTTGTTTGTTTGTTTTCTTAAGTCTTACAGTTTTTCCTACTGATAAAATGCTCTCATATGGCCATTCATACTACACAAAATAATTAGGCATTAAAAATGTAAATGACAGAAAAGTTTCTGTTTTTCCACTTTCTATAGAAATTTCTGGTTTTTACGATTACAAAAAAACCTGAACAGTCTGGGCAATCAGCTGCAAGAATTTTTGCCGTAATCTTTCACATCTATTACTTACAGTTTAAGTCCAAAGATGCGTGCCTACAGATTTCTTTCCTTGTCACAGCAGCTTTTTCTTCCTCATGTAGAAAAACAGTTAAATAAGTAACTTCTTTATACTGAATGGGAAGTTTCACTGGTTTGGCCCACTTATGGTCAAAGCGAGCTGTACGTTGCCCGCCCTGACATAGACCATGTTAGGCAGGTGTTATTATTTAACACAGACAAACGTTAGCTGGAAAATGTACCTTTAATTATCAACAACATCTCTTAGGCAAGTCATTGCTCTCTTTACTGCCATTTTTTAAGTGTGCCTGTCTTTCTTGTATTTCCATCTGACTCTGATTAAAAAAAAATAACATACACAAAAAAAAAATCAAAAAAAAAAATATATATATATATAATTCTATAATAACAGAAATAATAATATGTAATGATAAAACGTAATGTGTTTAACTAAATTAATCCTGTTGTGTTATTATTCTGTGATGTGAAGTGCTGCTTCACCAAGCTACCTTCTTCATAAAGGAGAAGTGGCGCTCCATTCTTTGAGGACACACAATTTTTGTTAGCATCTTTAAAGAGACTAATGTTTATTGAATTCAGAAATCTGACCTCAACTTCATTTACCATTTATGGAACATTTGCAAAGCCCAACACTTTCAGCAGTAGGGATGGGTATCAAAACCTGGTTCTTGTTGAGAACCGGTTCCCACTGTTTCAATTCCTTGGAATTGTTTGCCATTTTTGTAAACGATTCCCTTATCGATTCCAGTCGCCCCGAATGACGTCACCACGTTGCAGAGCGTCATTTACTTGGCAGGAAACACGGCGGCTCAAACGCTCAAAAGTTTGGTTATACTTTACAAGAACGGATCACAACAGGGCAACTTGTAATACTTGCAAAGTAGAGATTTCATTTAAGGGAGGAAACACTACGAATATGCAAAAGCATTTGCTCACAAAACAC
>NW_005187671.1:182528-208328 GCF_000239375.1 Pundamilia nyererei | reverse complement strand
GTTGGCCAGTCTGGATGTTCTGGCCTGTATAGACCTGTACCTTCTCCCTGAGGGCAGCAGATGGAAAAGGTGGCGCGCAGGGTGATGTTGGTCCCGCAGGATACTGTGCACCCTCCTCAGACAGCGAGTGGGGAAGATATTACTGATCTCTGGCAGACTTGTTATACTTTGTTATTGCTACAGAAGAATATTTATTTTATTATTTTACATTTACAATTTTTTTTCCTGGGGACCCTGTGACACCCCATTGAAGAGCCGTAGGCTGGAACTCTTAAGATCTTACTGTTGGGTTTGTAAGGTCATGTTACTCCTAAATTTCTATCTTGTTCAAAGAGAAGATATAAAACTAAGTTCTAAGCTAATCGACCTTAGTGTTCTCCTTTTAAAAAAGAATCGATAAAGAATCGAAAATGGAATCGGAATCGTGAAAATCTTATCAACACCCATCCCTATTCAGCAGTATAAAAAAGTATTTGTAACATTGCCACATCACCCTGGGATGAAACTGATTATCATGTTTAATGTCTTTATCAAGTCCATCTAGCTCAAGTGTTGCAGTAATTTAACAGAACTGATACTTTCATCTGGAATTAGAAAATGTATTTACTTATCTTCACTGACCTTCGGATCTAACTGTACATACTGTGTAATTGTTAATATAGAAATATGGGGAGCGATGGATGAGTAATATAGAGTATTTATCAGATGTTTAGTTAAGTATTATAGGAGTAGGCTGGTTGGTGGTTGGAGAGTAAGTGGCCCACAGACTGGGCCACTTACTCTCTAAATGGGAAGCTGGTGCTTTACTTTCCCACATGAGCTGGTTGGACACCTTTGTGTTTCAACTGTCAGTAAAAACATTACAAAACAAGAGGCATTACCAATGTTACTGATATGAAAACCACAGATTAAAAGAAAACTTTGGTACTAAAAAGTTAACTTTGGGAATGTAGTGGTCAAACTCTGAAGCAAGGTCAAACATTCTGCAATATCTGCCAAGAAACTTCAATAATTGACAGCTCAAGGCCCAGACTGTTCTTTATTCCGCAGACATTCACAGATCTAATTAGCAAAAACTGCCTGCCCTTTTCCTTGTGATTAGCTGCACTTTATCCTCAACAGTCTGGCAGTGTTTGACTGCTGCTTGGCAAGATACAGACAGTGCAGAAAATATCACCTCTTGCCCCCAAAAAGAAAAAAAGAGAGAATTAGAACTAGTGAGGATACATGTGGAAGTGTGAAGACTTTGTCACTGCAGAGGAGCAAAAAAGAAACAGAGAGCCTGTCGCCCCTTTTGCTCGACAAGCTAGTGAGTAGAATGAAAATGTGTTCTAATTATCTGTTTAACTGCAAGGGCCAAAGCATAAAAAGGTTTTTGAATTTGAATACTTTTTCTTGCTCTTTCACAGCAACACAAAGCAGCAAAAGCCAGACGACAAGCTGATCAACATCAGTGTAGAAAGTGATGATGAAAACCCACAAAAATCTCATTTTCAACAACAAATGTAAAGACAACAAAGAAGACAGAACTGGGTTTTAGGATTGCAATAAAAAAGAGGGGCGTCTGAGGATCACCACAAAAAGAATTAGTACTGTGAAGGAAATGTTGAGTTTGCAATAACAGGAAAACTGCATTAACTCATAAGCAGAAGTACATTGAGATGAAAAGTGTATGCATTAGGGAAAACTCACCCTGCTTAGCCCCATGTGGTAGTTACTCTTCTCCAGCTCCAAAGACTCCAGTAACTCCTCCACTGCCTGGAGACGAGCAGAACGAACACTCATTAGATAAACAACCCAATCGCTCTGTGTCCGGGCCTTACCTATGTCTGGTCATGTGACCTGGCTCCTAAAAATGATGCAAGTTACGTGCCATAGCAACAAACACCAATCCACTCTGGAATCAGCTAACACAAGCACACACATACCTCGATGTCCCTAAAAGGAAACAGACTACAAGGTTTGAAAAGTGATGCTACACACTACATTTGGTAAACGTGTCATTAAATGTACAGTGGGGGAAATAATTGTTTGATCCCCTGCTGAATTGAAAAGTTTGCTTATAAAGAAATGATCAGTTTCTAACTTTTATGGTGGTTTTTATTTTAGGGGAAAAACACAGAACAGCAACCTAAAATCCAGACAAAAGGAATTACAGTTAAGTTACAAACTGATTGCACCACTCCACTTCACATGAACTCGCTAAATCGTTTAGGTTTCTTGGCTGCCACTCAGCAACTTAAAGCCTGCTTCAGCTCCATCCACAGATTCTTTATACAACTGAGGTCTGGAAACTGAATAGGGCACTGCATGACCTCAATGTGCTTCTTTGGCAACTCTCTTATTGTCTTTGCAGTATGTGTTTGATCACTGTCAGAAAACGGCTGAGTTGATGCCATAGAGTTCAATTTTGGTTTCACGTTTTTTAACAAGCGTTCTCTGAATCATCTAGATCATAGGTGTCAAACTCTGGCCCGCGGGCCAAATTTGGCCCGCAGCCTAATTACATTTGGCCTGCGAAGCCACACCAAATTACTATCAGAGCTGGCCTACTGGTATTATACAGCTAATATGTATATTGTTTAGTATTAAGCTTTGCTTGTTCCATATTCAGTTTTTCAGCAAAACGTGTTTGAGTCCATAAGAAGAGATTCATTCTTATATCTGGAGGAATAAATATATTTCAATAAATATTAACGTTAGCCCGCGACTTTGTTCCAGTTTTGAATTTTGGCCCACTGTGTATTTGAGTTTGACACCCCTGATCTAGATGTTCACTGTTAAACTGTATATGTACCTTCTTGAGCAGGGGACCTTGCTGGCGTTGCAAGATTTCAATCCATTACAGCATGGTGTGTTACCAACAAGGTTCTTGGTCACTGTGTTCCCAGCTGCCTTAGATCACTAACAAGCTCCAAGCTTTGGACTGATCTACCACCTTTCTCATGATCATCCCCACCCCATGAGATACGATAATCATCCGTCCTCTATCTGGAAAGATGTCCATTTTAGATTTCTTCCATTTACAAATAAAATAGTTGGAGTTCTATATTGCTGCATTAAAATAAAACTGCAATAAAAATTAGATACTGTTCTTGTTTTTCTCCTCTGTTTTTTTGGTAAGGCAACAGCAAGGGCTCAACATCGAGTAACTGTTTCCCCCACTGTAAGAGCCTTTGAGGGAATCTATTCTGAGAACTCTTGGAAAAACGACCTTTATTTCATGCACATATCTGTTTTGTGAAATTCCCGAACAATTGCAAGACAAGATTAATGTAATTACAGGACTTTTGCAGTAATTAAGGAAGAATTTGAGCGTTCCTCTTAAAGAAGGTCCTCGGTATTTTTGCGATTTCTTCACTGAAGACCTCAGTAACTCTTCTTTTCAACCATTCTGTTGTTAATTTACTCATCAGACTTAAACTTCAGATCTCAGATCATCATGATTATGTTTTGGAGTTGATGAATTAAAATTTGTTCAAAAACCAAAAATGCTCAAATTTAGTCTCAGAACATTTTCCCTGACGTGAAGTGGAACTAGACACAGTGGTCTTTTGGAAACGCAGGCTTTTCAATTGCATACGGTCCCTTTATTGCAACAGTCTTGAATTTGATTTGAAGTGTTGTATAAAAAAGTACAAAAATTTGCAAATTCCTAGTTTATTCAGATCCTGTGTGTAAGCGTGACTTTGAACAATCACATTGCATTTTATAATGCAGGAAAACTTAATTTCAACCCACAAAATTAAGCTGCCATTAAAAACAATATTGTTATTAATATTGTAGCTTCAGTTTTCAGCTTTTTTGGAAGCATCCTTTTTTTTTTTTTGGCTGCCTCTTGTGTTTCACAAGAAGCTGACAGACAGATATATCTATCAGGCAGGTATGAAACTGGGATCTGATTGTAAAAGCTGTTTCATACCAGGCATTCTAGACCATGGAACCTCTCAAAGGAGGAAAATAATAGTAACAAACTTTAGAGAGAATTAAGCTTCTCAGGGATGATGCATTAAATTTCTCCCCTGCTGTTTGCCTGTTTGGTCTGAAAAGCTCTTGGCAGGCGTACCATATGGACACTGACAACATGGCTACATCATGCTGTCTTAAGAGGAGCAGACAGTACTGGGCTATAGCAGGAGAAAATGGGGGCTTTTGTTTGGCAGAGACAAACCGCCCGACAGACTCAGCAAACCAAACCCTCTCTCTCTTGCTTTCTCGCTCTGTGAAAAAATTTTTTTTTATTATCGTCCAATTAAATCTGGCTAAAGTAATCTATCTCACACCAACACCTTCCATCCATCTTCCTTTTCAAATAAAGAGACCTGCGTAGCATTAGTACTCTTTGAGTGGGATATCCTCTCTAAGCTCATCTTCAAGACACTTTGAGCCTCCTCACTGCCAGTGTAGTATAGAGCAGTGTAAAGGAGCACGAGATTTTACACATCTGTCCTTGTTTAAGTTTTTTTTTCTTTTTACAAAACAAAACAAAATGTTGATTCTTAGAAAACAGATTCTGCACCTTTTGAGACAAGACATGAGGTACAGAGGATCTTAATGTAGATGTGTTTTCTCACAGTATCGTCGTAAGACTAATCACACCTTAGTGCAAAAATGCTATATACTCGCTAAATAAATGTAGGGAAGACATTAATCATATGCCCGGGGATGTTCCTAAACTGTTCTGCCACCTATACAAAAGAAATTGAAAGATAACGAGACAAAAAAGACACAAGGGAATGGATGGGAAGACAGAGAGAAGAGGAAACAAAGAACTGTTCCCACCATCAGTAATTATTCAGTACAGTGGCTGAATGCTGCCATCCCCCACAATTATAATTAATTACACACAAGAGCGGGAGAGCCAGGACAGCGGTAAGAGAAGAGGAAGAATAAATGGATTGTGTTCACAGACTCAAGTGTGGAGGGCAAAGAGGGAAACACCGCATGTCCAGACTTCATCCTTTCTACACTGTACGTGATTTTGTGGTGTGAAAAAAAGACAAAAGATATCCTCATGAGTAAGTATTTCACTTACAGGCAAAAGACTCACAAGAACATAAATGATCAATCTGAAAGTAACATTTCCTGTTATTTGTCCCACATTTACACCACATCACTTTAACAGTGGATTTCAGGTACTTTTAAATAACCTTACATCTCCCACAATCCTGAGCAAATTTTACAAAACAATTTCCCCTTGTGAATGATTTGTTCTGATTAAACCAAGGCAAATGATTACATTGTGTCTTAATATACGACCAGCTAAGGATGTTGACAAGAGAGCACTTTTCGTTATATCAGCAGTCACAGTCCAACTACTCACAGCAGAACTGCAAGTATCATGCTAACTCTGCACTCACCCTCTTCTCATCTGTGACAATGTAGTGGCGGCCATACTTCTTGGTTAGATGAGGTGCCAGAACATCAAAGCGCCTTCGAAACTCAGAGAAAACCATGTGGTCAGGATAACCTAGAGGCAGAGAGGCAGAACAGAGAAGAGAGCACACAAACTCAGAACACCAAAGTTAAAGTAGCATCTGCAGCTGGTGGAAAGGCTAGCAGTTTATCAACAGCCAACAGACAGACAAAAGTATGAATGTCTATGGGACAGTCTTACATTGGGGTACTTTAACCCCTAACCCCAGATCAAATTAAACTGAAACGTGGTTCTGTCATCAGCATAGCAGTGACTGGAAAGAGTGTTGAAATTACATACATATAACACTGCAAAGTAGTTACCTTGCCTGTGGATGCGCAGAGCATCTAGCAGCTTGGATCCTCGGAGCTGAGCTCTCAGGAGGCTCACGTCCAGAGTCATAAGACCCGAGTCAGGGCTCTCTCCATGAGCCATACGGTAATCACCTCCTCCTACTGCCTCTACTTTGGGCAGTAGGCAATGGACGAAGTGAACCTTAGAACGCCGCACCATGTCAATCAGAGCATCCTAAAAATAAAGAGATTATATCAGATATCAGTTTCCAGTTCTAAGACTTCATGCAACAACAAGCTATGAAAATAGTAGAGAGTTAAGCGTCACTGCCTTAACAAGTATTACAAAAGCAACAGAAGGGGGGACTGTTGTCCTACTGGGAGAACTTCAATGTTCATGTAGACAGCGAGACCTAGAGGGGAATGATTGTGAGGAACGGCCTCCCGGATCTGAACCAGAGCCGTGTTTTGTTGTTGGACTTCTGTGCAAACCACAGTTTGTCCATAATGAACACCATGTTCAAACATAAGAGTGTCCATAAGTGCGCTTGGCATCAGTACACCCTAGGCCGGAGGTCGAGGATAGATTTAGTAATTGTTTCACCAGAGATGCGGCCACATGTTTTGGACAATTGGCTAAAAAGAGGGGCTGAGCTGTCAACTAATCACCAGGTGGTGAGTTGGGTCAGGTGGTGGGAACTGCATGACCTTAATGTGCATATATAGTGAGGGTGCACTGGGAACGCCTGGCAGAGGCCCCGGTCCGCAAGATCTTCAATGCACACCTATGGCAGAGGTGCCATAGGTGTGCAGCTCCATTGCCAAAGCCGCTGCACTGAGCTGCAGCCACAAGGTGGTTGGTGCCTGTTGTGTTTTCGTACCTTTTAACCACACTCTCATCCACTTACCACTTGGAGTTTCACTTGGATACACAGACTCTTCTTCTTGACAGCAGCCACACCTGTAGTGAAGGTTTTCCTCATACTAGTGGCTCGCCGCAGGGCAAGCTGGGAGCTGCCCTCCAGACCGGCGATGGAGCCCGACAACACGGTGGCTCCACTGGCCCGGCCCATGAACAGCGCGCTGATGTTCTTCCTGCAGTGGCAGAAAGATGATAGGGTTTGTACAAATCCACATCACTAGCATCCAAGAATTCACAAGACAATGTAAAGAAATCAATCTGATAGCATTAGTGCCATATTATGGGCTCCTTGCTGCACTCTTTGGTTCACTCTGTTGCCTCATGGTGTCAAACACTCACCTTATGACTGCTAAAGGTCTGAAACAGATTTTGAAAAGCTGCTAAGCTAGATATTGTCCCTGCAATTTTTGTCTTTTTAGAGCAAATTAATTGCTTTAGCTAGACTATACTTAAGTAGAGTGTGTATTCCCTTTTGCAAGACAGTAAGGCAAATGTTCCCAAGACTTTATAGACAAAGAGCCATTGATTTCATAACCTACAGTACAAAATATATTGACTTCATTCATGGTTGAACTGTGGATTGTAGCAGTAAGATCATACTGGAAACATTTGATTAAACTCTACATTCTTCCCCTTGTCAAGCATATTGTGTTTTTTTGAGTGACTGAAACCATAAAATTTACAGACAGACTGAAATGAGTGCATATGAACTAAAGACAAGAGAACACAGAGCCCCCAGAGGTGGAAAGGCAGGCCTAACATGACAGAAACTGAGATAAATCCAGGCAATGCAAGAATAAATTGGGCATTTCTTTCACAAGTTCACATGCAGTGTACTGTAATGTACATTTATATGTTCTCTATATCGGACAAATGTAATTCTATTAGTACAGGACATAGTTTTATTTTCTTTAATTCAAATCCACTACTAGCAACTCCATCAGGGCACGTGCAGCTTAAAAAACAACAGCGGTGATGACCAATCACTTCATACATTGTTCTATTAAACTGGATGATGTTCATGTATAGACAGAGGCATCATACTTCTGGGAGTCCTGCAGCAGGGTTGCAGCATTCTGGGCAGCAGGGTTGTGCTTGGCATGGTTCAACCAGCCTTGGGTGTTATACTCCACCCAATTGGTCCCATGGCTGTGGCCCAGCAGGAAGAGGTGGGGCTTCTCTCCTCGCAGAAGTAGATTAGCTCCTGCAACAGAATGGAAATATTCTGCCATGGTGTATCAGTGTTGTTTATTTGTTTCTTCAGAAAGCCTCGACTGATTGCGTTAAGGGACAAGCTACGTGTTTGAGTGTTCACCTTTGTTTTCTCCCTGTGCAGAGCCATAGTAGCTGAAGAGTCTCTCCAGCATGGTTTCCTCTGAACCTCCTGGCTGAACAGCTTCCTCCTCCATGAGCCACAGAAGGCCTCGAGCTTCATCTGTCCTGGCTAGAGTACGAACCTGTGATGAACAAAGGCAGGCGAAAATGTCTTTTTTATTTGGACAGATCAAGGAAAGACAATATAGAAATCGTTATCTGTCACTTTCATCAGAGGACAGTGACTGGGTACTAAGCAGCCAAATATCTGACAAGAGATGTTTGTGTTTTGCTTTCTTTTTTCAAAAACAAAATAAAGAAAGTAAAAACATTTTTTATTTTTGCTCTCAAGATTAAAGGTTGCCTTGGAGCTGTGGAGTTGACTGTCAGCACCATCATCTGATGTCACTATATAAACATGGAGGCCTTGGGTAGCATGGATTGGACCAATTTCTGTTACTCCTTCAAACCTTAGAGACAGTGAATTTCCACATGGCAAATCTCCACCTACATTAAGCTGCTGTTGCTCTAGACAAATTTGTCCTTAAGGTTTGTTCAGCATTTTTCATAAAGACTCAATCAAGGGCATTCTAATGTCCTCCCAAACCTTCAAAGCTGAACACTACAGCAACAATTATTTATTTACCATTGTTGACTGATTTAAACGAAAGTGCAAGGATTGGCCCTTTCATTTAATTTTCTACTTTTAAGAAGATTTCCTCCCATCTTTTAAAAATTGTCAGTCACACAAATCAGACTTGAGTGAGCTTTCCAACTGTGCACTGAAAATCATACAGCTCATATATTTAAGTTAGAAGCAAGCAAATAAAACGAATTCTGTACAAATGCAGAATAAGCCTTCCACAAGCATTTCTGAATGCTGTCATTCTACTTAGAAATCAATGTTCAATTAATGCTAGTAAATTAGCACCCAAAATCTAACAATATACAAAAGCTCGAGTGATTACTTGGATATAGGCTTTCATAACCTTAACAGCTGATTATAAAACTACTCCTCTTGTCAGTACAAAGTTTAAATCCTGCACTGTTTTGTTAAATTGTTGAATTTGTGGACTTAGCAGAGATGAGACTTTCTACATAAAAATATGAAACCTGTGCAGACAGGCCGCTTTTAATGAAAATACAAAGTTAGCTGACTCTTAAAGGCTTTCCAAATGAAAGAAGAGGCTTAGGATTGTGCTGCTGAAAACACATTATCTGCTAAAGTGTCATTCGAATCACTTACAGAGATTAAAAAGAGTTTGCTGTACAGAACAGAGATCACAAGCTAGATGCAAATGCACCACCTGTATTGTTTAATCAAAATTGAGTCACAGTGTGTTTCCATGTCTACTGTTCTTCTGGGTGTCATTAGTAATGCAGCTATTAACTAAAGCTAAAGGTATTGGACAGACTCATATTTGTGTAACACGATGCGGTGCTACCTCAAAAAGATCAACAACATTATTTTAATTCCTCTTCAGATAAATTGAAATAATTTGTTGGTCACTACTTGACATCACACACAAACACAAAATTATTATGATTCCACTCAAAAGGACAGTGGCAGTGTGGTGTAGTTCCATTGATGGCCTGGTGGAGCACAAGCTGTGTGGTTCAAGCTCACCGAAAGTCTTCTGTAGTTGCTTAAAATCCTTCAAGCTGGTTATGATTAGGAAAAAAGGTACCAGATTATGCACATATGCATCTCGCTGCATATGAGGGCTGTTAGCCACACAGTGGTGAGAATGCCTTTGCAGACCCATGACCATTGCCAAAACGCCTGCTATGGACATGTGGGAGCCTGAAATGTGCCACAGAGCAGTGGAAGATGGAACCAAAAAGGCACCAGAGGCAGAGGACCTTGGTGTTTATGTTGGTGTAATATCTGTACCACCTGATTGTTCAGGATTGGAAACAAGATAAAAGTTTGATCTACAGAGGCCTTGTGACGCTAACACCTTCAGTCTACAGATTCCTTGCCTTGAAAGACCAGGGCAGCTTGACAGAGTGATTTTGTTTGTGGTTGAGCACTGTATTATCTGAGGATGTGTGTACATAATGTGTAAGTCCATCATAAAGAGGATCAAGTGCAGAAACTTCTAAAATCTTTAGTGATTGTAGGTCAGAACATTCACTGTCAATCTAGTCCTAAGAGTTCATTTGAATTCAGTTGAACCGTTAGAAACTGACCTCAGATTCACACATGCCAGCAAAAAGGAATCCATTCTGTAGTCTTTGCTGCTAAAGCACCACACTCGCTTTGAAGCTGACACCTGTTTCCTCAATGTTCCAGGTACGGGTTGCCTGGGTAACCATCGAATTTATTTACTACCTAGTCATATGTCAAACAACAGGATCCTGCTCGCGCACTGATAACTGCGTCAACCACTTGCCTGGAGAAACGTATCTCGAGTGGTTATTTTGTTATTTTTCCTGTAGTCACAGAATGTCATTTACGTTGTGTGGCCTCTGGTTGCTGTGAACTGCTTCCAATATGGATGCAGCTTAAAGCATTTCAGCTAATATTTGGGGGATTTGATTGTCTCTAGGTGTCTTGAAAACTAGAACGATCAACAGTTTGGCATGAAAAACAACGTTGCTGATGGTATCAAATGTCAGTTATTATGGTTAACAGACATTTGCTACTCTTACATAATTACAGGTTTGTTGTTCTACTCTCACTTCAAATAAAAATACACACCATTATATAAATCATCTAATACATTCAACACAGTCCAACACAAAAGGAAGCTGGAATCTAGTACTTGTCTCCATCAAGACTGCAGGATCATCTACACAGACCAAATGCTGCAAATACTTGTACTGCTAACAACACAGACTTTTAGTAAAAAGGGAACCAACGAGTGCAGAGAAAAGGAGACTCTTACAAGCTTCAAAGAGAAAACACATCACAAATTTGATTCTAATCAATAGTGCTGATCTCAGACAAAATCCTAAAGGAAATGAAAGAAACAGCAAGAAAATATGGAACCAACCATCACAACAAGTTGACAAGCATTTAGGCTGAGCATGCTTTGAAAACTCTTTTATGTTACATCTAATTTCAGTCTCAAGAAGAGTAGGGGGAGTTTTCCTCTGGCTTCAGCACATATTGATGCCTGCTTTGCTAGATTGGCCATGGACCTAAAACTATTTGCATGTGCCAGCAGTGATGAAAAGAGCTATTTGCTGGCTCAGTGTACTCTGGGGTGCTCATTTGGCTACAGCTTCATTTGCATTAATGTCTCCCTGAATAATGACTGAAATTCAGGCCCAGATAAACTGCCCTTGAATCTGGACCTAAATACCTCAATGCTCCACTGAACATAAACACAACTTTAATCTGTGCTGTTAACACAGCATATTTCTCACAACTGATTCCAGGTGAAAGCAAAGCAGAGTGTAGTGAGGGTTGCTTACCAGAGCTTGGGTTGAGGCTTGATCAATAACTGCTACAGACAGTGAGGTGTTGGACTCTATGTCATCTAAAGCAAGTTCTATGTTTTCCTAGATGCAGGAGGGGACAGAAACTCAGGTTAGTAACCTACAAGACATGTACCAGCAGAAGATGAGCTCATAAAAAATAAAAAACAGAAAATCAAGTGCAGCTGTTCATCTCAATCTTGAAATCAGCAGTTACTAAAGCTATAGATTGGGTTGAGTACATAAAAAGTTTTGGAAATTTCTTAAACTGGACATTTGATTGTTGGGGGTTTTCTCTGCATTATTGTAGGGTCTTTGGTCTGTGCAAGCTTACCTGGAGGAAACCCACACAAGCACAGGGCGAGGCTGTAAACTACACATAGAAATGCTTTTACTGACACCACCAATTTCTCAACATTTGAGTTTTTGTGTATTTATTCAAGTTTTGAAGCTCAATTACTCGTAGAAACCACAGATCTTGATGTGAACCACTTGCATTGGAACTACAGTAGAAGTAGAAATTTTCTAAACCCCGAGTATCCTGTGGATTATCTGGAGTACTGAGGTCAAATTCTTTACTGCTGTGGAGCACCAATGAACTGATCTCCAGTGCATCTAAAATCCTAAAAATGTTAATTAGTTGAGAATTATCGGTACAGGCAGACGCCAGAAAAAATAGACATCTGTGTTTGACTACATGTTATTATTAAGTCGTCCTTAAAATCAGTGCATGAAATATGTATATGTTCTGTCCCTCCCAAGTGTTAAGCTCTGTTGTTCCAGCTGCACCTCCTTGTATCTCTCCAATTCCTTGACAAAGGTCCGTTCATGAAACAGAGTCTGTAGCCTCTCCTGGGTGTAGTTGTGACAGAGCTCTTCAAAAGTGGCTCCCCTCTGCTGATGAGCCAGCCGAGGGTTCTGGAAACCCGGAGTGTCAACGATCAGCAGAGAACACAGAGAGTGCTGACTAGACTTCAGGGCCCTGAGGGACACAGATACATCAGCAGGCTTTAGTGAAGAAGCTTTGACTAATCAAGCAGTCTGCAGCTTCCCAGTGTCAAAATTATATTTATATACCAAGTCATTCTTACAATATTTGAATGTAAATGTTTTAAATATTTTACAAAAAAAATCTAAAGTGCAGCGCTTATCTGGCAAGATGAATTCATGAATGATCTAGCTATTTTATATAAGTCCAAATTGAATATGAATACTGTAGTACTAGAATTTGAGGTAAATGCTGACAGCTAACCTGTTAATAAGGGAGATGACAAGTGTGAAAAGCTCAGAGTAAAGTCCTGATGCCATGGCCTCCAAACACTCCAGAGCTGTGACTTTAGGGCCTGAGAGACAGATGAGATGCACGTTTTATGTTTTTTTCATGAGACTCTGTTTTTAAACAGCAGCTGAAAACAAGCAAAATGTGGTCTGCATCTAAGAAAAAATGATCATATCAACAATGGGAACCCTTTTAGCAATAATTGAACATAAATGGAAATTCTAACGTTTGCAGTATTTTTACCTAAGCCATCACCATGGCTAGCCTCATCTGGTGGTCCTCTGAATGAGGTAGAATGCTGCAGTCCTTTGGCCTGATGCTTAAAAATAGATGAAGATAGCTCCTCCAAGGTGCAGCCCAACAGGTAGGCCGCTTTCTGAGCCCATTCATGACGAGCAAACTGCCGACGTCCCACTACAAGTAAAGCATGAATGAGTTCAAATTCTAAAACAAAGAGCTAGAAGAAGAAAGGCAACGAAGATAACATGTACAGTAAAAATGAAGAGCAAGTGTAAGTATAC
Organism: Pundamilia nyererei; assembly: GCF_000239375.1. NCBI lineage: Eukaryota > Metazoa > Chordata > Actinopteri > Cichliformes > Cichlidae > Pundamilia > Pundamilia nyererei. Next base: position 195,157 of record NW_005187671.1, on the reverse strand, counting down.
AATTACTGTAGATCAAAACTACTATTTCTACCGTCTGTTGCAAATTTAGGCAAGATTTCATTTCTGTGACACTCCAGTATCCAAATCCAGTACAACTATCAGCTCTGCTGAGGTTCAGTACAGCTGACAAGACCTCAGACTGTAACTGTTAAAATACAAATTCAATTTCAACAATGGTCCTGGCCTTCTACCTGGTAAACACTTCGCTTGGCACCTCTATTTAACCAAAAGAGATGTTCTCTGCCTTTGACAGGAGTTGTCCCAGATGTGAAAAAACAATGCTGAAAAGTGCAAAAACTGTCAGTTGAAATGAAACGACAACTGAGCTTGAGATTCTGCAGTAATGGAACATTTAGCGCTTCTCTAACAGAGTAACGCAGTCATATCAGCATCTATGATTTAGAGGAGTTCCCTAAAAGGAAATGAATGTTGACTTGATTCTTATACTTGAGTGGGATATCTCTTATATCAAGATTTAACTGCATAATGATAATTCATCTCCTGAAAGTGGCAGAGTGAATGAGAAATTTTCCAGACCCCAACTACTGCCATCAACAAAGGCAACTTTTGTGATGGACTCACTAGAAGGACTAAAAGGTATCTATTCTCTTAATGAAAGAAGTCATGAGGTGTACAGTACAGTCTAGTACTGATATAATATCACTTTACCCCATCCAAAACACGACAGCAGACTCCTGAAGAATGTATTATTATAATACCACAACTATACTGTATTATGTGCTGTCAACGGCATAGACAAAGAGAGAAAGGCAGCATTTCTTTGTGCAATGTGTAATGCTGAATTAATGCTGAACACTGGTGGCTCTAAAAGTCAACTGGTGAATATCTTGCAGTTGACGTAATGTAAATGATTTTTACTAAAATACTTAAAGTCAGTACAGAATAGTTTCATGTTGACACTTTGCAGCACATACACTGACAGTAAAAATTAGAGACACTTAAATATTTTAATGTCAATAAATGAAATCAATGTTTTAAAAATCTTTAAAATCTTTAAGTAGGATCCAGTTATGATCCCACCTTAAACACCAAGAGTCCTCTGCTGTGTGGGTTTTAGCACATCATGTTTGTGTTCTGTCCCCACGACTCCAAACATACATATGGAAATCTCTACTGTGAGAACTGAAAAGCTGTGTGAGGCTGGTGTGTTCTTAGATATGTGATGGAGATGACAGCTAATCATGTTTAATCCTAACTCTCAATCTGTTTTTGCACAATTATCTGCAAGAGGAGAGCATCTCCACTTGGTCGGAACCTCAATCAAAGCCAGTGTGTTAGAATAAACCAAAGAATCATGACAACACCAGCAACATACAGCCAATCAAAGCGACACAGAACCAGAGAACCCAACAGGGTCCAGGTTAATCTGGGAAATACAAGGTCTGTGGTAGAGAGCTAAAACACAAACAAGAGATTTGAAAATGTACAAGTTTTACTTTGTTTGTTTCAGAATTGTAGTAGTGTGACAGAAGTCGAATGAGGTGACAGGGGAGGTATCAGAGAGGGCGGTTTAAAGAAACAGTGAAGTTCTGATTTTCATCTTAGAGAAAAGGAAAAGGCGATGCAAGGAGATGGGAGAGCCGTAATGAAGAAAACACAAAAAACACAAGAGAGAAAGAGGAGGAGCAGAAACAATAAAAATGCTAATGGCTGAAGAGAATGATAAAGGCATACAGACAGAAAACAAACAGGAGAGGCTCTGACATAAGGTTTTTTAGGTTCAAAAAAAGGGTCAACAAGTTGTGTGTTGTTTTTTCCGTTACCTTCATCTCCATCTGTGTTTGATATGGCGCAGCATGCAAACATGCAAGTAAAAAGAGGGGGGGGGGGGTGTTAGAGATAATAGTTTAAGGATTCATCACATCATCACAGACACAGGAAAACATGAACATTAGCATTCAACAACACTGACAACACATCATTATGCTTTGGAACAGCTGGCTGAGAAATGTGACTGATAGCACCCCAAACCCCTGTTTCACACCAGTGGAGAGGAAATGATACTCAGGACTAAAAGAAAACGGTCCAAGCATAAAGAATGTCCTTCAAGTAAAGTCACTGTCAGTGCAGACTATTGACGTTAAAAATTATTCAAGTCACAAAAGACTTTCTATACTATGACTGATGTCACTTTGAAGTAAGTGTGCATTTCAGCAAAAACATGTAAAAAGATGACTTTTACTGTCCCCAGTTTTATGTTGGAGCATCCATCGCCACCTGACATTGAACCCATACGACCCAAAAAACAGAAGGAAACCCTTCACACAGCCACCACATTGAGATTGCTGCAATGAGGAGAAAAATCAATAAATACGTGCAAGTGTAATCACTTCCAGTTATGGAGACACAATTTTGCAAATAAATTAAAGTTGGCACTTAAATTGGTAGTGATTGTAAAGTAGTATCATCCAAATATAAAATAAAGGTATTCTGTTGCGCTCCATCTTATCTTCTGTGCAGGTATGCTTTCTTTTTCAGACGGCACAATTTTAAAGTTAAGGGACCTTCTACTTATATACAGTAAAACCTCAAATATATGACTAGTGATTAAACTAAAACTCAACTTCAAAAACTGTTTGGATGTCATACATAAAAACAGAACACAATGTAGGATTTGATCAACATACCTGGACTTCTAAAAGTTCTAGGGGAATTAACTGTGGACTGCTGAAACATTCTGGGAAAAGCCACATTAAACAGCATCTAATGGAAAAAATCTGCATTCCCTTTTGCCTCTGTAGTCAGCGTGCCTCTGACTGAGAGCAGTGCATTCATATGTCAAACATGACACCTAGTGGCTGGTGGTAGAAAGTAAATTTGACTTAAAAACAATTTTTCTCCCACTTCTGCCAGAAGAATTCACATTTGATGCCTTACAGTTGATTGTAATTTGAACAGAGACATGCTGACATTAAGTAATCAGGTCAGTGCAGTGCAGAGAAGCTGGGAAAATCAATAAATCAGTTGTTGGGAAACTTGCATATAATTATAAAACCAAATGCAGGATATGCACATCTTTATTTCAAGTCGTCCTTACAATCTAAAACAACTACAATTACATACGTAGGAGGATCATGTTAAAGGGACAAGTCAAATATGGCATATTGGTTTTAGACTGCCCATTTGGTACAAATTCATTTTAGACTTTTTGCCAGTTTGTTGTTAACATATTGTCATCCATGGCTTCTTTCTTCCATATACCTTTTCCCTATTAAGCAGGATGACATTGCAAGTTTCAGGTCTTACTTTATTTGGAGTGGATCAGTGCTCACTCTAGTGGCAGCAGGGTAAGCGGGATATTTCAACCAAATTTCTCCCAAGCAAAACTTTCCAGTTCACTTTACACAAGTTCTGGGTCTACCCTGCTGTCTCCTACCAGTTCGGTGTGCCCAACAAACCTTCAAAGGTTGGTGGCCAATAGGCTTACTAAGAAGATGCCCAAACTGCCTCAACTAGTGACTTTCGGCACAGACCAGTGGGCATAGCTAGAGTTCATCAGGACCTTTGACTGAGAGGCGAGGAAGACCATGATGTGATCCATGCAAACTTCCCACTTTCCAGTCTTTCTAAAGCGCTTGGAGTTCCAAAGGAAATTCCAAATGAAACCCAACTATGAGAAGTAAAACAAATGTAAAGGAAAATATGCATTTTATTCAGCAGTACGGACACGATGACACTTCAGTTTTTTGTTGTTGTTTGTTTGTTTGTTGTGCAAAACAGGCCGTAATTTTGTTGTGACCATGTAACTAATCATGGCGATGTAAGGAGTCGCGCGTAAAACGATGGATTTTGCGCATATCAGTTTCTTTTGAAAATGATTAAACACTGCATTTTAATAATCCAGACTAAAATGTGAAATAGAATGAAATTCTTTGTGGATTATCTAAGACAGAACAAAGCTCAAGCTGCTTGTGGAACATGCACACTTTCACACTTTCACTGCTGATTTAGTGTGGGATCCCCTTACCGAACTCTCTCCCGTGAAAATGGAGCAGTGAAAACGGTATTTAACACTTTATGTATTTACACACTTTTTTTATTGACACACAAACAAACACAGACGTTTCTACAGACCATTAACTTCTTTTGAAAAGTCGACTGTTTACTCTTACTGTAAATTTTATTCTTTATTCTGACTGAGAATAACGTTTTTGCGTATATAGGAAGATCAGCACAGACTGGCTTTTGTTTTCATTAAGGGTTTCGACAAAACCTAAAACCTCAGTCAGAGCTGGCCATGACAGAGATGGCTATCACATCGGTGGTTAACTTCTTCTGCATCTGCTTCTGCTCACATGAAAGAATGCATCATGTCATTCTTTTTCTGCAGAAATAATCCTTATGAATGGCAGCTACCAGGACAATCATAAATGTTGGGATTTACCTCAAAGAACAGTAAAAAGGTGTTTTTACACTTCCAGTTTATTGTTTTCTCGCTGAGTTTTGTCACAGATCTTTGTTAAATTTGTCTCACAGGAGATGATGACACCTCTCATATGCACGTGTCTTTCATGCTTGTAACGGGAGCCGCACAAGCCAGAACATTAATAAAGGGTTTAATTAAATAAATCTCATACAGGGCTACAGTTGTCTTACTTTACAGGAATAAATATGAAAGAATTCGGGCATCAACACAACCTCAGACGCCGTCTCTGTTCAGATTTATAATTGTTTTGCGTTACAAAACAGAAATGTGGGTGTTTTGTTATGATTCCACTGAACATGGTTATCATATATATACACAAAGAGAAACCGTCACCTATAGCTTACATCAGCACCATGGACATAGCCAGTGTTGGGAAGGTTACTTTTAAAGTGTATTCCACTACAGATGACAGATTACATGCCCCAAAACGTATTTTGTAACGTATTCCGTTACATTACTCAATGAGAGTAACGTATTCTGAATACTTTGGATTATTTAATATATTATCATCCTTTTTACAGCTACATGAATGTACTATAGCTGTGTGATTTATTACTATTACTGAAGGTTACTCATCATACCAATACCAGCTACATTTTTAAATCTTAATATAAATGAGTAACAGTAGGTGGACATTAGGTAAGGCTGCACTTTTTGCAGTGATCTCGTATAGAAAACTATTCCGCGCATATATAAAGCAGGTCCACGGCTCCGAACCGTAGTAAAGCGACCTCTGGCTGATACGTCGGGTTCGTGTCGGGCTCATAGCTGAAAAATAGCTTTACTTTGTTGCCTGGGTCAACTTTGCTAGCGAGAGACAGAGAGCGGCGTTGAAAGGCTGCTCCAACGGAGCTTATTGTTTCAGAGGAAAACATGAACACAGTGTACTTACAGCTGGGCTACACTGCCCATGAGGCTACATTCTTTAGGGCTATGCCTGTATTGCCTTCATATTAAATAATTTTTTGAACAATAATTTATTTAAATATTTCGTCACGTCATTTTGCGGGACGCAATTAGAGGTGACATGGGCTTGAGACCCAGGCATTTGAGCCTCTTAATGCGTGTTTTGTTTGGGTTTCCACCAGCGTGGAATTACCAAAAATAGAGAGGGGACAGCCTAACATATGGAACAGGAAAGACCGCCGAGTAATCCCTTTACTTCAACAAAGTAACTGTATTCTGAATACCACCTTTTTAAACGGTAATTGTAACAGAATACAGTTACTCATATTTTGTATTTTAAATACGTAACGGCGGTACATGTATTCCATTACTCCCCAACACTGCCAGTGGCTCTACTACAATCTTTCTCCAGATGTCTGAGCTCCTAACTTTAAGTCTAAGATACAGACGAGCCTCCCTACAGAGGAAATTCCTTTTAGCTGCTTGTATTCACAACCTTATTTTACTGGTCAGTACCCAGACGTTATGAGGGTGGTCAGATCTTTGACCATGACAATCTGGTCCATGTGTTTGTGTGTGTGTGTGCATGGCTGGGTCTGGGGCTTGCTGGGGCTTGGCCCCTTTGAGATATGGTCTTGGAGGAAAGAGGTTCACCCTCCCTAGTGCTCCTTGCTGGATGCTGCTGCCCCTCCCTGGGCATACTTGTTGGTTCCAGGGCGTGTGGTTCGCTGTTCTGACATGGTTGTTGACCCACTCCCTTGGTGGTCTGGGATGGCTTACACGTCTTCCGTGTTGGGGGGGTCTCTGCCGGCCAGTTCTTGGGCACCTGGAGCCCATTTTCCCCTACCCTCATTTTCAAGTTCATTTTGTGACAAAGACACTCTCTCTCACACTCACACACTGCACAACCCCTACAAGAAGAATATATCTGTGCATTTTTTTATTTTTTGGGTTCTAGTTGCTGTATGGTTGTTTTTCTGACGGGTGTGGCAGTTGGTGATACACTGTAGATTTCTATTTGTACGCTATCCTTTTATTACATCTTCTCCTATTCCCCTATAATCACACCATCTCCCTAGTCAAGATCTGATGTACTTAAAATCAACGAGGAAGGGCGTTCCTACCTTTAGTCGCGCCCGCTGCCCCCAAGTGGTAAATGGCACCGAGGATAAGCCAGAGGGCTTTCTGCTCTTCACTGGAGATGCCCAGCACCTTCATGGCTGCCTGCAGCTTGGTGAACTGCTGCAAGGATCGCTGCTTGTCTTCAGGCTGAAGCAGATCAAATCAAACTTTACTGAACTCTGCAGGGAGTCTGGAATTTTGCAATAAACAGTTGCTTTCATCCACACATTTTATTAACATCTACCATCTACTGCGATTACCTTAGTCTGTGGCAGGATCCCAAAAGCACTGTTCTCAGCCAGGTGGTTAAAGTGCAGCTCCGTCCTGGAGGAGAGGAAAGACACTAGAAACATAAGCTCCTCAGTGCCAGACAAATGTGTAAGCTTGATGTGAGTAGTTGTATTTTTGTTATATCAGAAGAATATCCATATTATGTGACAATGATTTTCTTTTAAGACAGCTTTCTAATTTAATTGCTGACTTTGCAAAGATATTTAGTGTAAAACCCCAATTCTAAAAAAGTTGAGAAGATTTGTTAAATGTAATTAAAAACAGAACGCAATGACGCAAATCACAGGATCAATGTTCACTACAGTTCCTTCCAAGTACTACATTTGATAGATACTGACGACTGTCAACCAGGAACACCTCACAAGAACTGCAGTCGTCTAGTGACAACAATTTACTCAAATCCTTAAGCTTGCCCATTTTTAGACTTCGAGCACAGAATGTCCACTTGCTACCTAAAAAAGTAACGAAATCAGCGTTTGGTCGATTCTTTTCTTTGTTGTAACAAAGAAAAAAAGCTATAAATATTACACCACTGGAAAGTCTGTTTATTTCCCCTTAAGCATTGCCACATTTGTAAGAAAAATGCATTTGTGCATCGAGTATATGGGTTACCCCCATGAAAAACCTGCCAAATCTTCTCTACCAATGCTGCTGCCTGATTGGCACCTGATTACCATAAAATGTTAAATTGCTAATATGTTTTGTTTCTTCAGACACTGTATCTAGGTTTTGGTCCCAGTGGGAGGCCCTAACACGCTGCAAAGCATTAGAAAGTTTAATCAACAGCATGCATTGTTTGTGTTTTGACTAAAAATTTCAAGGAAATACATCACATCCTCTTGTATTTTGGTTATTGTGGGTGGACCACAAGGGATTTTCTGGGTTTTAAGTGGGCCACAGGATTGTTGACTTTGGGAATGGGTGGCCTATAGAATTAAGAGCCTGTACATTCATGCTGTAAGGTATATACAGGTTTTAAAGTAACATATGCTCCCATGATACAATGACTGAAAAAATCAGTGATACTGATTGTTGACAATTTCATTTCAATGCAACTGCGCTGCCATACAGCAGTGAAACAGTGAATATTATGCCACTGTCCAGAAATTTCCAGACATGCCTATCCATAGCAAACAGAGAATAGGTGACGAAAACTTGACAAGAAAACAAACATCAAGAAATAATATGACAAATTTTTATTTTTATTTATTTATTTATTTATTTTTATTTTTTTTACTATTTAATTTGTAAAAATGTGTATACACACACACAGACACACACACACACACACACACACACACACAGGAAAATATTTAGTATACACATCCAGAAATGCATACACTATTATATATTGTACATATATTTATTAGTTTCAGGTTGGCCATTCTTGTATTTTGCTCGTTTGTGTTGTTGTGTTTGCACATCTCTGTTGCTGTGGGGCTCGCACACAAGAATTTCACTCGCATGTGCTGTGCCAGTGTGCCTGCACATGTGATGTGACAATAAAAGTGATTTGATTTGATTTGATTTGACAAAGACTGTGAAAAACCTATTGTAACGCTACAATTCTTCCAAATCAAATCATTTTTTTATTTTTAAAAAACAAAAGAAAATCTCTACGTTACTAAACAGTACAAAAAAGGGCTCAACGAGTCACCTGAGACTGCTGTCGGCTCCAGCCATCATGTAGTAAAAAACGTTGAAGGTGGAGTCCCCCTCAGGTCGTCTGCTCACCCTCAGTTTCTCCAACAACATTGTCTAAGAAGTAAAGAGAGTTTTGTAAAAAGGGTACAGTACAAGCTAATCAGCTGTGTGCGCGCACTTGTGTTTGTTACCTGGATGGAGGCAGAGGCCACCTGCCCAGCTTGGTCGAAGTCCAAGGAAACAACATGAGAGAAGTGGCTGGCATTTGTGTTTATGGTGGTAGAGCTGTTCCCAAAGGCCTCCAGTATGGTGTAGACTGCCTGCCACTTCTCAGCTGTGTCACCAAAACGATAAGATGTCCCATCATTTGATGATTCATTGCAAACTAGCAATCAATGTTTCACAAAGAACCCATAATTCTGACATTTCAGTGTATAACTGTTATACGTGTTATATATGTCCTCAAACCAGGCCCTGACTCAAACCGCAGCCTGTCTGTCTTACATATCCTTGTTGGTGTAAAAACCTCTGGCTCACACTGTCAGTAACAGGATTTGAGCCTACTTGTGTTTAGTTAATTATTTCTATTTAGTAATTGAAGAAAAAGCACTTAAAAATTATCTGATTTTATCATCTGTAATACTTCATTTCAAAAGTTGCAGAGAATAAGGATTATGCAAAACAAAAGACTGAAACCAGTACAGCTGTGATGTTCCAGCTTGGACAGTGTAAGCTATCCTGTGCTCAAATTCAAACCTGAGCATTTATTCTTAAAAAACAAAATCATCATGTGATAAGTTCTCTTTTTTAAGTTTAACTGAAAAAAGAGAACTTATCAGATGATGATTTTGTTTATTAATTATTATGAATTATTATTTAATTCTTTCTAACTAGGTTGAGAATCCTGAGAAACCATGTAAAATTCCAATATAAGATATTTGAGGTTTGTAGTCCACCTACCCCTGTCTTTTGTGGACAAACTCACCAGAGAAGATTTTTCCTGTGCTGCCAGCAATGCAGACCAGGTACTGGACAAGATGCTGACAGTTGGTGGTTTTGCCGCTACCAGACCTGCCCAGCAGCACAATGGACTGATCCTGTCGGGTGGTGAGCAGGTTGCGGTAGGCCGACTGGGCCACAGAGTAAATGTGAGGAGCTGAATCCTCACGCCGGCAGCCTTTAAACATGTTCATCACCTTATGAGCAGGAACAGAACATGAGCTTAAAACATGTACAAGCACAAAAATAAAGAGAGACTAATGAAGAGTTAGCTGTAGCATAAAGCATCTCCAAACCCTCGAAGTGATCATTACACTGCTACACTAAACTAAACAGCTACACTTTCTTTCACAAACAACCGGCATTAATGCACTATATATAAATGCAATCCATTAATTTGGCTGGCCTTGCTCATTAGTCTTGAGCTTACCTTCTCCGAGTACATGGAGGGCATGCTGAGAGGGTTGATGACCACCATGTTGGGTCCAGCATAGGTATGGATGAGGTTCCCTCCATAGCGTTGCCTCAGGCAGTGCATTACACTGGATTCATTCAAATAGAGTAGTGAAGCTAGGTCTTCTGATCTGTCGTATGATGGAGGGTTGGCCTACACATAGAGAGAGCAATCATAAAATGACAGAAGAGCTGTACTCATTCATTGATTAATCACTTCCCATCCTATTTTATTACACAGTCATTTTAAAATCAAATTTACCAAATGTGATAGTTTCGTATTCTAATAAACTATTTAGTCAGTTACATCTGGTCTCAAGCACCTGCCGTAAGTTGCTCATGAAATGTCTAAATAATCAGTATGAACTGGCAGATGTTCGATTTCCTTCCTTTCTCAAAGTATACTTATAAAAATAATGCAGAAATAAATAAATAACTGTCTTTTTTTCTTCAGGGCACTGATGTTTAGATCCTTGCTCTCAGAATTACGGTAATAACAAAGCTACTGTGCTCCACTGAAATTATTTGTATAGATTTTAGAAGTACTATAAGTGCTGTGAGCAAGAAAGTAACTTTAAACAGCCAGTAGTGTGCGTCTGCCAAACTTCCCAACAGTCCTATCTGACCTTACCTACACCTATTCCAGCATTCCCGTGAGCTGGTAGTATCCTCTGTGGCCGTCTGTGACAAACTGATTCTCTGCCTCTGAGTCTCTCGTACACACTGAGTGGACCTCCTTCATCATGTGCATGGGCTGCTAATGATAGCTAGCTTCAAGCTAGCTTTTTTGCTTTATTGGACTTAAAAAAAACTTTATGCTATATAAATAATAATTTATATAACAATGTTTTACTTGGAATATGAATCGTTTATTAAATTCAGTTCAATTTCATTTATACAGCGCTAAGTCACAACAACAAACGTGCTTGAATGTCCGAATTTAATGTGTCAGCAACAAAAAAAATGTTTTAGCCATCAGTTGACCACAGGCTTACATAATTAATATGCACATTGTTGTTCTGTGATACAGTGTGATTCGATATGAAAGTTTTGTACTGTGGATCCTTCAATGCGATCATAACAATCTAATCTAATAATCTACAAGTGACAAACTTAGACCTTTATATGCATTGCAGTAAATGTATATCTGAAAGTGCTATAATTAAGTTTAACTACAATACAAATCCTGCACTGTTATCTTCTTTAGTGCCATAAGCCAAGGCAAAGTAGCCCCCTGAACTCTACTCCCACAGAGGTCAATTATCTTCCTAATAGTTTTACATCTTCACTGCGTACGATTCTTGAGATTGTAGCTCCTCTGACAAAGAAAGCCTCAAATCAGAAGTAATTGACTCCCTGGTAAAAGTCTAAAAGGAAAAGGTGTCCTACTAATTTAAAAAACATAGTTTGTTGTTCTTTTTGAAAGAAAAAAGCCCTCTATAAAGCTAGAACATCAGTCCTCTTCATACATTAAGGTTAATTATGAAGTTCCACAGAATTCTGTGCTACGACCATTTCTCTTTACATTATACTTGCCTCCCTGGGGTAGGCATTTTTGACCAGGATGTGTCCTTCAATGCACATGAAAACAGAACAAAACATGGAGGACTGATTTCTTCCATTTGTACAATATCTCTAAAATTAGAAACAACCTGTCTCAGAGAGATACTGAAAACCTAGTTCATCGTCCTCCCCTCACCCCAACCAGGAGATGGTCGCCCCTCCCTGAGCCTGGTTCCACCCTATAAAAGGGAGTTTTTCCTTCCCACTGTTGCAAAAGCGCTTGATCATAGAGGCTCATCTGATTGTTGGGGTTTTCTCTGTATTATTGTAGCGTCTTTACCTTAACATATAAAGCACCTTGAGGCAAATGTTGTGATTTGGCACTATATAAATAAAGCTGGATTGAATTAAATTGAATTGAATTGAATTTAGATGAACAGGGTCGGAAGTCACCTACTCACCTTTTCAATGTCGTCTTCATCCACATCCAGTACAGTCCCGTCATGCTCCATTTTGATTCTTACCTTGCCCTCTGGCAGAGAGCCAGTTTCTGTCTTTATCACGGTGGCTGGCCAGAGATAAGACAGTAAACACTTTAGTTTTTGCCTGACTGAAGTGCTCAACTCTACTGATCTCTATAGCTTAAGTGGATAATTAAAGAGAATAACAAAAGGAAAAATGCATGACTTTGCCATCTAAAACTCTAAAGAGCAGCAGTGTGGATTTCTTTATTTCCATTTTAAAGACTTTATCATCCAATAAAATTATTTTTTATAGCTAATTAACACATTTAATCCCAATGAAAAACACTTCACAGCTAGGAGGTTCTAAAAATTTAATTTCAAATATGCAAATATGTGCAGTGTTAAGTGTTAAGCTGTAGAATGCATATGCTGAGCTGCTGCAAACAGATGGGGATAAGAACAACACACTTTTCTCAGTGCAAACTGAAAATCATTGCTCAGTGAAGCCAACAAAACCACATCATCACAACTACTCCACAGGCACTTTCTATGACTTCAACATAATGTTGCAAAAGCAGGCTGACAGCCCCAAAACATCTACAGCAGGGGTGTCGAACTCATTTTACATCGTGGAGTAGAGCAGGGCGATATGGCCAAAAATATTTATCACGATATATATTTGAAAATTTGCGATAACGATATAACCGACGATATAATTGATGCGAGACAAAATACAACTCCACAACATTACTAGCGCAAAAAGACAACCTTCCATTTATTTTCACTTAAACAAGAAGCTG
>NW_005187671.1:177391-181206 GCF_000239375.1 Pundamilia nyererei | reverse complement strand
GAAAACAAAGGCACTGCGCATGCGCGTTTTACTCATATTCTATCGCGATATTTCATTTTCCTATCGTTGCCTAACTTTATACCGGTATTATCGTGAACGGTATAATATGGCCTAGCCCTATCGTGGAGCACCTACGGCCCACTTTGACCTTAACTCATCATTCTGTCAGTGTAAAGAAATTACATATTTAACAGTTTTTCTACATGATAAAGAAAAAAACTGCTGTTACAAAGAAGAAGAAAAAAATCGGTCAGCAAAACTCAGACACTGAGCCATGGCTCTGTACTACATGCACACATTTGTCCATTTCTGCCATTCAAAGACACTGTGTGTAGTTTATTTTATGTAGAATTTAAAACTGAACTGTAAATTTAGTCAATTTAGCAATTTTTCAGTGTTTTTTATTCAGTGTAAAAGCCTTATTTTCATGGATTTGATACTACTAGGGAGAATATGAGGTTTAAAGCCTGGACACCGTTTGTCATGTGCAATGGAAAGATGTGATAAATTCTGCACTCAGCTTTGCAGTCTCCAGTATCATTGAAATGCAGCCAGATGCTGCTTATTTTATGTTTTTGCTCCTTTTCTTCACTTTTTCTCTCTGCGTACCCGGCCTGTACCACTACACTTGCTGTCTTCAGGACGTCTTCCCCTCTTCCTTCTTTCACATAATGGTATGATCCCAGTTTGTCTTTGCATGTGAATGACTGCTTGATGTGCCAATCAAAGTAAAGTCGCGCCTCTGCCTGCATGGATTCTCAGCACAGCTGAAGATTCAGCTCCACATACCAACATGTCATTATTAACTTACACATGAAATTATCTTGTGGGCCGAATATATTTTTATTGCAGGCTAGATGTGGCCCGTGGGCCACATGTTTGACACCCCTGATCACGAGCATTCAAACCTAGGGTAAATCTCAATCACCCCAGATGTCGTGCAGTCAGAGAGTTATTTAACTCCCTCAGTGACAGCCACAAGGATGTGAGAGATGCCCCCTTTTTTTCCAGCTTCTTCTTCCACTATAGGAAGAAGGGGATTCAGGAGCTACTTAAGTAATTTAAGTACTCTTTTCACCATCCAATGACACAGTTAGGTCCATAAATATTTGGACAGAGACAACTTTTTTCTAATTTTGGATAAGATTGCATAAAAATGTGAGGAACTAGAGCATTTTTAACACAATCCCTTCATTTCAGGGGCTCTAAAGTAACCGGACAAATTAAGTTAATGCAAAATAACAGATTTTTTGCAGTAAAATATTACGTACACACCTCGTGTATTTTAAACGGTAGATATATTAAAAAACACATTTAGTAGCAAGTAACTATGTAGCTTTTTATAAAAGACCAATAAAAGCCAATGGAATGGGGAAAATGTGATGCCACTGTAAGAAAATTTTTAAAAAGATAAGCCAGTCTCACCCAGGGAAAAGCCATCCTTGTGGACAAGCCATACTTTATCTGATTCATACCAGGCCTGCTCTGCTGCAATCTGTTCCTCAGTCTTCACCTAAAAAGGACAAAGGTCAGAATTAGAGGACAGCAGGGGAAATTATACCTGTGGACCACTCACAGCAACATGTGTTTTTTTTTAAACATTTGAATTTCCAGTGAGATATCAGGACATGCTGAAAGGATGCAATTAAAGCTTTTCAAAATAATGATCATGTGATTGACTGATCAGGCTTGTATGAAGAATGTGTGAGGACATTTGCGTTTGTCAAACGGCAGTTCAGTAGCAACCCCTGGTATCTAAAATGCCAGAGAGCAGCTTGGTTCAGCCCAATATTCATAACAACATGAAAGAACACAAACACATAAGGAACCAAGAATGAAAGTGTAAAACAAAGTAAACTGGAAACAAGCACAAAAAAAACTAGGGTGTTCCTATTGATGACTTCTTACATTTTACTACATTTTAACAGGAAACATGAATAGGGAACACTGCACTTTGCAAGCACGAGCACAATGCAGCACAACACAAGGGATGAGCTGGTGATTTTGTCACACTCAGGCATAGTGCAGTCCACACCTGGGATTGCTTAGCTGCAGCATGAGATGCTTGGAGAGCAATAAGATCCTCTTCTACTGATCCCTGGTGATTTTGCCAGCATGAGAAGGTTAAAGGTCACAGTTATACATAAGCAATATATGTTAAAACAGACGGACATATACAAACAAATACACAGATAAAATGAAATACATCTGCACAGCTGTAGACAACGTCACTGCAACAGATGCTCTACATATCCAGAATATATGAGAAAGAGAAATTAAGTCTACTCACTATGCATGATCATCGATTAAAAGTACTGCTTGAATGTTACATTTTGAAAGTTTCACAGGTCACTAAAACATGATGATTATATGACAGCAAAAAGGCCTCATTCATAAAGACTCTAAAGACATTGCCTTTGATAGAAAGCACTTCCATAGAAAGAGCGAAGAAAAAAGTGCTTGTGTGAATGGGTGGGAATAGGTGAATGATGAAAGTAGTGTAAAGTGCTTTGAGTGCTCAGAGCAAAAAAAACACTATCAAGACCCGATCCATTTACCAATTTCATAATCCTACACCACCTTGTTCTCAAGTTACCACATTCACAGAAAACTTACTCTGACCTTTAGGTTGAGATCACTGAGATTCAACCTCGTCCGCGATTTTGTTGATGCACCTATGGTATCAATCTGAAAATCCTAGATGAATTCCTTCTTGAGTTATTGCATTCACAAGATGTTTAGAAAACTTGACCGATATTCAAACTCATCTGAGATTTTTAGTAGACGCACCCACGGTGTACGTCATGACAATACAATGGGAAGAAAACTGAAAATGCCAACAGTGAAGTTCAGACTTTTTATACCGATAAAGAACAAGGAAATTTGATTAGTATATGAAGGCTGAGCAATAGGTTATAGGCTACTGGCCACTTCAGCCAGCCATCAATGACAAAGCCCTGGAGTTCTGTGCTCATGACAAATTAGTGAACACAGTTGTCAAACAATCTGTGATGAAGGCTGCAAGTGACAGCCTCCTCACTGCTTCATGTATTTCAATTAACTTTTTTATCTGCTTAAAACCAAAAAATCCCAAATAGATGATTAGAACTTATTTTCATAACAAGCTCTTTCATGATTGCATTTACTAAAAAACACGTGCCAAGTAGGAACTCCCTGCCCAGCCCCCCATGTGCCACACATACCACTCTGTGAATATGTTGACAATTCTGGAAATTATTAATTTAATAACCCAACCTAATATCCAACTATCTGCAGGTTATTATATCACTTTAGCATTCCTGTATAATGTCTTAATATAATGTCTGCTCTCATCTTTAGAAAGACTTTATCCAGTTTAGCATGCCTGAATTGAAGGACTAACACTATATTGTAAGAAAAAGTCCTTGAAAGCCTGAAATACAACTCTGATTCCAAAAATGTTGGGATGCTGTACAATAGCAGAAGTACAGCAGAACACAGAAAACACATCACATGTTGAAACTGAGAAAATCTACTCTTTTAAGGAAAGAATTGAGGTCATTTTGAACTTGATAGCAATAGGTCAAAAAATGCAGGACAGGGTAAAGGTTACCACTGTTTACAGGCTCATTCTACAAGTGTCTGCAAACTGAGGAGACCAGTTATTGGATTTTTGTATTTAGTACCATTTACTTTTCCAGCCTATTGTTCTTCAAAGTGGCCTTATTTGTTTCTTAACATGTTATAATTTGGGTTTGCCTTCTTTTTAATATAAATTTTACTTAGGATTTGCAGTTGCAGAGAGAGAGGGAGACAGAGAGGGAGGGAGGGGGGGG
>NW_005187671.1:165505-177371 GCF_000239375.1 Pundamilia nyererei | reverse complement strand
CTAACAAAACCAAACATATTAAGCGTATGTGGAGTTTTGTGGAGTTTAACTGTCAATAGCACCTTGAAGCAACTGTTGTTGTGATTTGGCACTACAGAAATAAAATTCAATTCAATTTAGTTCAATACAATACTTCAAATGGGGGAAATTGAGGAAATGAAAAGGATTTTGGGCCTTACATTCTCACATGTCAAATGAGTACAAATTCCAGATAGGAGCCCCAGGGAAATGCAGGTCTGTGGTGCATGGAGGGTGCCCTGAGCCTGCAGGGGTGCAGACACGAGCGCCTCAACAGAAGATGAAACACTGACTGCTGGCTCCAGCTAGCCACAGAGACAACCAGCAAAAGCAGTGTGAGTAAAGCATGGAGAGAAAGACAGGGAATGAGGGGAAGAACACAGAAGACACAGTCAACATGGAAATTCAGATGAAAATATTGCAGAACATGGCTGTATCCCAATTCAGGGTCTGCAGCCTTAAAGGCCGATTACGTCACAGCGACGTGACGAAGGCTGTCCCAATTCGAGGCTGCTCGAAATGCGGCCCTCAAATGCATCCTTCATTTCCCTGAATTTTAAGGATGTGGCAGTGTGGACTTCGTGGCCCAACATATCCCAGAATGCATAGCGCGGCGGTGGGTGTGGATAATTTTGCCGAAAAAAAACGGCGGATGAGGGGCGCCCGAAGAGTAACTTAGTAAACTAAGTGATGAATATTATGTAACTTATTTATGTGGAAATGCTTAATAACGAAGAACATTAAACATTCCTGTTGGCCACATGTCGGCAAAGTTATGCGACATTAGTGAAGTTTGTACTAACTTGGTTTTAAAGCCTTTACTTTAAAATATACGCCGTTCAAAAGCTGAGCTCAATCTTACAGAGAATGATCAAAGCTCATGTAGAAACAAACAAACAAATGAACAAAAGATTTTCTCCTTCGTTTCTGTCAAACAAAGCTGTATGAAACGTTTCCAGCTGTTAGTATCATGGTTGCTAGGCAACCTGGGCAGCGCAACGGAGGCTAGACCGTCCCATTTCACAAGCCTCGCACTTCTGGCCTTAGCGGCCTTTGAGTACGCAGCCCTTGAGGATCGTTGAGGCTGCGTACTTTAAGGCTGCAGACCCTGAATTGGGATACAGCCCATGAAAGCAACAAGAAGTGCATGAACATTTGAGTGGCAATGGAAAAGGGAAAATGGCTTTACAATGAGTAACCATGGCATTGAAATAATTCCCCTATCTAATGAGAATGTAGTCAGTTCAAACAAATCCAGTTATTGGCTAATTGTGAGAAGTTGGTTATATCACTCATGAAAGGGAATGTGCTACAAAACTAACTAGCGAGATATAATTTGAGCTTCATTCCACAGGAATGTCTTAAGCAGAACTCTCTCTGAAACCTGTCAAGTCTATAACAAAATCCATAAGTGGGTGTTTCTGTAGTGTCCACAGCTCTAGCAGCTCCAGCAAAATGACTGAATTTAAAGGTAACAGAATTTGACATTGCATCAGAAGTCAAGAAGAAATGTGGGCCCAATTCATGTTCATCAGGGCAGCCCAATTTTCAAGGTTTCCAGTAATTTTTCCAGTTTTGAAATATAATTTTAATAAAGTACAAGTTTTTATTGTCAGGGTAATGAGCAACACAGTAGTAAGGGAAACTGCTGCAAAAAAATTGTGAGAGTGGAATGATGATCAACGCGATACATAGTGATGTATGCTAACAGCTTTGGTGAAGTTATTATTAAATTAGAAAGGAAGGGGAACATTTCTGAGATGTTAAAAAAAGACTACAGCACAAGAAAAAACATAGGCAGCAGAACTAGTTAGCTAAAGCTCAGAATTTGCTGATTTTTTCCAAACCCTGCTGACAGACTTAGTTTCCATTGCTTAACTTAACCTGACCTTGTGCAACACAGATCGTTATAACTGCAAGAGTGCATTTGAAGGTTAATTAACATTTCATCAAAGATCCAGAATTCAATATGAACAGGAGAGATAAAAAAAACTTCCATGTCGTCATGGTACTGACTCGCTGTCTTTAGGGGAATATTTTCTATTAGCTGGCACATAAGTGGAGTTTACCAAAGTGACTGAGTGGGCAGCGTGTAGAGATGCAAGACTATGTAACATTAGACCAGTTAATCACAACAACCGTTGCATCATAGTTTTTGGTGATAAATAAAAACAACAGAATTTAACTGAATAAATTTAGCAGCTTTCAGAGAGCAACTTTTAAAAACAGCTGTTTTTAAACTAAGCTGTTTCATGACTTTAAATCAACCATTTCAGCTATTCTGAATTCCCTTTGGTGAAATAGTTTTTCTCTTTAACACCACTGACTCAATGACGCCACTGGCAAAGCAGTAAATAATCAATAATCAATGGGAGCACCACTTGAAGCATCTCTATGCTTTTTTTGGAGCCTTTTACCGGTTGCACAGCCAGGCTGAAGACATGATTGTGTCAGTTTTTACTGCCATTTCAATGAGATATCAGTGCAGAGGATCACAGGGCTTCAGATTATAAAGAAGGAGATGTTGCAACAGCTTGAGACTTTCTCAAGAAAACTGCTGTACTCCTGTGCCAGCACACTATATGTAGAGGTAACACCTGGCATTTACGAAATTATGACAGCAATAATGGGCTCTTTACTTTTTTGCTACAGGGTTAACCGTCCCTTACTTTACATGGCATGACAGTTTTCACCACCAGTTGCTTCATACCAGCACACTGTGTTATTGCCACATGCACAAATGTGAAGTGTAAAAAGAGCCACCCCTTTCCATCGGTGCTTTAACTTGCCTAATCGTCAAACTGCTTTAGACCATGGGGGAAGTGAATAATGCTGGTTAGATTTTTTTGATGTGTACATGTACAAACACGGAAAATTCAAAGGCAATATTATCTGTTTATTTACAGGGACGCCAAAGATCTTCATCAGGCGTCGCTGAGCTTCCTCAGTTGGACTGACCGGTGCCTCCTACAGGTCAAAGCAGCAAAATACTGAATCTGAGCACACTGACACAGATGAAGCAAAGCCCACAATTAGACACAAACAGAAATGTCCTCAGCAGATGGATATGTATTTTAGTTATGTTTAGTCATCTTTAAAAAATAAACAAGTACATCAGATATCCTCACTGACTTCACTAATGTTTCCCACAGGAGACTCAAACACATACACTGATTGTATCAACAGCATAAGCAGTTTGGGTTACCATGGAATCCATTTCAAAAACACCATGTTTAGTAGTTCTGTAGTAGCACTAAATAGGTAGTAGTAGTAGAAGTAGTAGTAGTAATATATAAATAGCTTCTGCTTCAAACAGTACGTATGCTTTAACCTCCTAGGACTGAGCATCCACATATGTGGACATCACATTTTGGGTTGTCTAGACCACAATAAAACATGCTGCTCCATAAGGGCCTGATATCTCTTATGAGGACATTATACTGCCACTGTTCTATCGAAATTTAAAACAAATGTCATATGTGGATATCCAGCCCTTGTAGAGCAAAATCAGGTAAAAAGAAAATTCTTTGTTTTTACATTCATGAGGTCCCAATCATCCCAAATAGCAAAGAGAAATTAAAATTGCGTGCCATGAAAGAGTTCGGGTCTTAGGAGGTTAAAAAAAAACTGTGTAAAAACAGTGTAACAGAGTAACACAGTGTATTACTAAAATTGGCAGTACACGATCTGGAACAAACCAAGCAGAATGTGTGAAAAACATTAAGAGCGCTAAAGAGAAAATAAAGAGAGAAACAGGCAGCAGACCAGTTAGTGTACTTGTCTGTGGCAGCATCGTTTTCAAATATAATGTTTTTTCTTTCAGTTGCTTTTCCACAAAGCAGCATTGCAGTAACTGGCTCTACCTGGTGATGCTAGTCATGTCAGGCTATCAAAGTTCCCTGTTTGAAAAATGTCTTTGCTGACACTCCATCTTTGCAAACAAGGCTTATTATCAAATACATTCTGCTATGTGATAAGTCAGAGGTTAAAAACTGAAACTGTCCTCCTTGTTCATTGGCAGACTTAATCACAAAAATGATTCAAGAGTCATAAACCTCAAAACTAGCAAGTATATTTAAAACCATAGGAGTTTACATAGCCGCTAAAGAACATACAATTCTGACAGTGACCCCAGCATTCTGTAGAAATGACTAAGCTGAGGATGTACACCACCTGTTGCTAAGCTGATTAGAAGCAGGGTATTCATAAAAGAGCCCTTGTTGAATGCCCAAAAACAAAAGGTACAAAGAAAATGACCAACAGTTTTTCAATATAAAATGTCAAACAACTGAACAACTGTGCATTAAGTCAATTGACTAATTACTAATTAGTGACTTCATCATCTACTGGCAATTAGCTCAAGAGACTCCAAGTAAACCATTTCCTAGTGTGTTGCAATTTCTTCTGCTCATTTGTCTTCCACAGCTTTTTAAAAGTGGCTGAGTCTAGCCACTGTGAACACTAACATTACACATAAATGTGGTGCAAACACTATTAGCAAACACTACAGTGCTCTTTCACTCTAAACATGCATTTTAAATGCTATGCACCCAACATCAACAACACCATGTCCCAAAAGTCAAGACGACATGCCAAGTGTTAGACTGTACCTCTTTTTGACTAACAGTAGGTTTCTGGATAGAAACAATTCCTATAGGCGTAGAAGACAGTGGACCAACACTGGGCTGGGGAGGATTAGGGCTCACAGAAGTTGATGCAGTGAAACATGATTGGGGTTCAGGTATAAAGTCAGGAGCTGGGATGAAGCCCATAACTGGTGTGAAAGATAAAGGCCGGGAATGAGGAGATTTGGAAGAATCTGAAGCTGAGCCCACAGTTGCTTTGTTAGCAGGGTTAACAGAAACCAGAGATGTTGTTTCCTTTGTAACTGGAGAAGAGCTGCTGGATTTGTGTTTAACATCCTGCAACTCTGGCTTGGCTTTAACTTCATTCTGCTCCTTTGTTGTCTCCTTCAAGTCAAGTTTTTCATCCATCTTCTCACTTATCTTGTCTAACTCCATTTTTTCTGGTCGGTTATCCTGAAATATTCTTGGAAAGCGCTCCCTTGTTCTGCCTCTGACCATAAGGCTTGTTAAGCCTCTTGAAATATCATCTTTGTCTTCTGTTTTAATGACATCATGTTTAAAAGAGAATCCTGGCATCACTTGGGTTTGGGACACTGAGGTTGCTGCTGCTGCTACTTTGAGTGTGTCAGTAGCAGGCTTGCCTACTTCTGTAACTTTGTCAGATTTCTTTGCTGGTACATTGATCTCATCTTCTGAGGGTAAAACCTTCCTGACAACACGACGAACAACCTTTACTACTTTCTTACGTGTGTAACCCTGGTCATCAGTGGTAGCCATTTGGTTGGTGCTGGTGCCTGGAAGGCTGATGATACCATTGGCAGTACCATTGATTGTGCTTTTTCCCACCACGCCATTTTGTTCTTGCTCACTCAAATCTGGTTCAAGCTTCCGAGGAATTTGTGGAGGTTCAGGACTTTTAAGTTGTGCCGCCGTCGTTGATGGTGGCTCAGGACTCTTGAAGTGCCCTTGGACTTTTATGGGTGTCCTGACTTTTGGTGGGGAAGGACTCCTGATCCTGGCAACTGACTCTGCAGTAGGACTGTTTGCCCTCAATAAACCCCTGCCAGGATCTAGAGCTGGTACTGACTTGGCTCGGCCGGGAATCCCATCACTGTCTGACTACTCACAGAGAAAAGAAAGCAATTACATGAATGTAGACAAGTAATGAAAATCCAAGCATTATGTCTTATTCTGTCAAAGAATAAAAATGTTGGTGTGTTACAATGAATTTTATGAAGACTAGTAACAGAGAAGAACAGATATTCCTTTAACCCTACAACGTAATGCAATATTGGAGCTTCCAATGACTTTGAATTTAGCCTAGAAATCCAATGCCTAAAAGCAGGCTACCAACCAGAATATCCCTAAGAAATCAAAGGCTTTCAGGACAGGTTCAGCAAACATCACAGCTCCATTTTGCTAGACATGGTACTAATTTTAACACTAAAAGGGTGTATAAGAACATGTAATCATCCCAAAGCAATCAGTTTGAGAGTTTCTGTTCTATATAAAATAAGTTAGCATGCTCCATCAGGTCCAAAGGTCTATCTATAATGACATATTTGCTCTCCTGGAACAAGGTGTCTAGCCGTCCACCTCAAGGTTTTGGGAAAGTGCTAGTTGCCAACTATCAGTTAAAGCATGTTAGCATGATTAATCCAGTACACTACAGGGATTTACCTACTATGGAAAGAGTTAAAACCAAAACTTTGTGGCATTAAGTTCAAATATATGCTGATGCGAATGAGTATTCCAGTTATTATATATTAGGAAAGAGATAAGCCTAGATGTTTTGATAATGATAATAATTAAGAACGTTTTCAACTGCAATGTGTGTCAAGCATCATGAAAGAGAACAGACCCTGGTGGTGTAACCACCAGCTGTTGAAACTACCACTTGGGGCATGGAACATCACTTGTCTGATAGGAAAGAAGCCTGAGTGGTTGGGTTTGAGAGATACTAGGTAGATATAGTCGAGTTTGTCTCAACACACAGTGTGGGCTCTTGAACCAGTCTTCTGGAGACCAGGGGTGGCTGGAAAGCACTTAGATGTAGAAAAAAAAGTGTGTCTATGAAGTGCTTTGAGTTTTTTACTCTACTTCTACTGAAGTAGAGTAAAAAACGCACTATATGAGAAGCCGTGGTGAGGCTGAGAGCAGGGGTCAGGATACTTGTATCTCACAATTTGGTGCATGTAAGTTAGGGTTTGTTCCTGGTCAAGACTTTCTCATCCTGGTGGATGATGGGGAAAGTGTCCTGACTATCACTGCCCTTTATGTGCCAAACAAGTTTTCAAAATACCCAGCCTTCTTGGAGTCACAGGGTGGGGTATTAGAAAGTGTAGCACGCAGGTGCATGTCTTGGACACTGGACAGACCTGGCATACCAAGTACCCATTACTGAGGCAGATGCATAGACCTGCAGCTACAAGGTGGTTGGTGCCTGTCAAAGTAGTAATCCCTGAACTACATGCTGGACACCAAGGTGGCGTCAAGCTGAAGCAGGAGTCTTGTCGAATTTGGTTTTCCTGTAGTACTCGGGAAGCAGCTGACAGGTATCAGCAGTCCATGTGGAGTGTGGCTCTTGCAGTGGCTGATATAGAATTCAGGTGTGGGAGAAGTTTCATGAGGAACAACGCATTTTGCACGGAATTCTGGGCGATCTCTTATCCTCTTGAGGATATTCAAGACAGATGTTTTCTGGAGATGTTTATGGACAGAATTTGTAGGCATAGCCAAGTGGTGGTATGCCTCCAATTTAGTGGTCTCAGGTTCTTCCATCTTTCTGCAGATGATATGATTTTCTGTCGACTTCATCAGGGGTGGCCTGATGAAACACTTTTAAGTCTGAGACCATGGTTTTCAAAAGGGCCTCAGACAGTTGTTGACCCAAGTATAGTTGTTTAAGTCTCTTAGGGACATGTTCACAAGCGGGGGGAAGGGGAAATGGATCTGGGCCACAATCACAGTGATACAGACAATGAACTGGTCTGTACTGTTGACAGGAAACCAAAGCTGTGTGATTGACCAGTAGATCTACATGAGCTCTACACCCCTACACTCACCTATGGCCACAAGCTTTAGGTAATAACTGAAAGAATGAGAATATGTATACACTCAGAGTAGAGCCATTTTACATCAAAAGGAGCCAGCTGAAGAATTTGGGCATCTCACTAGGATGGTTCCTAGGCACCTCTTGAGTGATGTGTTCCAGACATGCCATGTCTGCCACAGTCAGTGACAGATTAAAGTCAAAGTAGTTATTTATGGAAATGTTTTATATATTTTTATTAACAATCTGTAGCATTTCTGTGTTTTACACTGTTTTGAACATTCTATACTTTTGAAAAGAACCTTTGCATATTGTTATTACAACTAACTAATGCAACAACAAACTTAGAATTTTTTAATTTTAAATTTTTTAAATGTGTTTATTTCTTTTCTCACTTTTTTATTCACTAATTACATTTTTTACTATCTTTAATTGTATATTGCCACAAATATTTCAGGAATAGTGCTGTAAACAAAACATTTTGTTTTTAAATATATTCACAGATTTAACCTAAAAAACAACAAAGAAATAGATGATGGCAATATATACAGGGTATTTGCCATAAAATGTGTCATCCTAACACTTCAAACTGAAATATAAATACAAAGACCATGCTAAAACACTGGATTTTAAATGTCAAGAACCAAGACGATTCTAAAATGAGACCCAGAAACTCTAATTAATGCCATTGTTTACTTACACTTTTGTTTGCTGGCTTGTTCTCTTCTTTAATCTAAATGTGTTGAACAGGAAACCAAATCAAAATCTTATAGCTTAGATCCATTGCACACCATGCAAATTACAAAACATGCACATATTCTGAGAGCCATCTTTTGCATGAAAATATTTTTATTTCAGTGCAATAAAATGTGCAATAATGTGCTGTAAAAATTGTCTTACTATTTCAAGAGCTGAAACCAATGCACTTACTGCATTTAAATTGCGTTAGTTAAGTATAACATAAAATAAGTGAAAGCCATTAAAATCTGAAGTGGGGTGCCACACCAAATGCCACACAAATCCAAACATAGAGATGTTAGTACACCATAGTAGTCCCATCACACTAATGTGCTCTACTAAACATCTAAACAAGACTTCCCTTTTGTTCCCAGAACGAAAAACGAGATGAAAATGCCATGTTGGCTGATCTGCTGTCATGGGCTGTGATGGGTGAGATGAAAGCAGGTGAAGGAGGTGGAGGAAAGCTAGGAAAGGAAGATTACACACAGTTAAGAGAAACTTCTTCACACACCAGGACGCACTGAATTTTCAGCGCAAGTAACGTTTTGTTTTTGATGACAAAGCACTGAGAAAAACAAAGAATGAGCACAAAATTAGAGCTTATTCTAAGAAATGTAAACATTTTTTGTAAAAACAACTATACAAAATCAAAAGTAACTCATCCTACACAAGTGGGCTAATCTTGATAAAGTTTCCATAAGCATTGCCAAGGACATTGTGAGTGCCAACATCTATGTGGTGTATACAAATGTTTTATGTAAATCTCACAATCATATACATTTGACAGTTAAATTGAGCACTGTGTCATAATATAAAATATCAAATTAGAATGGTGTATCACAATGTCACGTATCATAGTACATATTACTACTATAATGATTGTAACATACACAGCAGGTAAAAATAAGTACTGACTATGTCACTAATCAAGGTGCTATTGATATGAAATTATCACTAGATGTTGGTAACGACCCATCCAATCTATTATTACATAGTACTGAACACATCAAGAAAGAGAGGTGCAAAAAGGCATTAAAATTCATCGGTAATTAGAAAGCAATCCTGCCAGTTTGTGCAAATTAATATCAGCTGGTTCAGTCTCAACTGATGGCCTATGAAAACCAAGGTGCCGCACAAGAAACTTTTCATGATTGTAAAACCAATGAGCTCTCGCAAGACCTTCACAACCTTATTGTTTCCAAGCATACTATTGGCACTGGATGATTCCAGTGAGCACTGTTGGGGCTAAGGTTGGGCAATATGTAAATATTTTCCAGCGGACAATCGTCAGTCCAATAACTAACAATAGGCAATATATTCACGCATGCGCAGACTTTTTGATGGGCAGAGCAATGTAATCATCCACGGACTGATTTCCGCGTTTAGAACACAGAAGAAGTCCAAACATGGGCGAACTAATTGTTAAATTGCACACTGGAGGAGAAGGTGCAGATAGAAATGGACTGTTATCTCAGCAAGGGGGTCATAGACGGAGAAGATGATCCGCTAGCTTGATGGAAAATGCATAAAAAAACGTTTCCATAAACCATAAACCACCATAAACTGGCCATGGCCAGGTGCTCCCCACAAGATTTCAGACAGAGGAGTGAAAGGAATTATTAGAAGGGTTGTCAAAGGGCCAAAAATCACTTGTGGTCAGATTCCATTGCTCAAGAAAAAGCATGTTGAAACACGTTTAAAATCTGCTAAACAACATTTCATCAAGCCTGTGAAATACTGGGAGAATATGGTTTGGTCAGATGAGACCAAAACTGAATATTTGGATGCCATAATGCAACCATGATTGGAGGTCAAAAAAAATTGCAGATGACACCAAAAACACTATACCAACAGTGAAGTTTGGAGGTGAGAACATCACAGCTTCATTCATCCTGTATAATTTATAGACAATGTGAATCAATGTGAATGTAAAAATCTATCGTAACATTATTTTCATAATGTACACCATATCTGCCACAAGCTGATAAGTTTCCATTCTTTCCAAGAAAACATAAATGTAAAGTAAGTTAACTGGGACCACTTACTGACCAACATCTGAGCAGAAAAATGTGGACTACAACAAGAACCAAGGAAGTTGTATTGTGTAATGCTACTTTCAGTTGGCAAAGCCCCCCCTTGTCCATCTCTAGCCATAAATAGTGGCAATGGGTGTAGAGCCTCAAGGCCCCATTCTTGTCATATATATTCAGCAGGAGAAACCACTTGTTAAAAAAAAAAAAAAAAGTTAGTATAAATAATTCTACCTGTAAATGAAGCAGTCCCACAACTTCTGTATTATAGTAGTCCTCAAACAACAGACCAAATCAGTAACTGGGTAAAGAGGAATAGATCTGAAAGACCAGCCAGAGACATACAAAGTAGAGAGTGAAACGGCAGGGCTGACAAGAGAGGGAGCACTATGATAGGCTGGCTATTCCTGTTGGTGTACAGACAAGAGTTGACGGGGACAGCTGTTGTGATAGGAGGCTGCTAAAAGGTAAAAATAGGAGCCCCGGCCTTCCAGTCTTCTAGACAGCTCTGCCATTCACTCCCCCAACCATTGCCACAGTTCAATCACTTGCCCCACTGCTCAACCACACATGCTGCTCTAGTTGGTGTCATCTCAGCTGCCTGCCTGCCTGCCTGCCTGCGTGCGTGCCTAACTGCGTGTCTAACTGCCTATTATGAAGGTCATCCCAGGCACATAGCCGAGATTTGATTTGTTGCTTATTGTGGCTTTATATATGAGGCTGATGCTGCAGGTGTTACATTCACTTCAGCACATGGAGTAATTACAACAATAAAGGCTCTAATTATTTTTCATCAATGCTGCCACATGCAACTTCTCTCGTCTCTCCCAGCCGGCCCCAGGACAGAGACTGCACCCCGAAACCATACACCTTCATTGGTACCAGATAAAGAACCTTCTTAACTGAGAAGCCCAGAGAAGAGGGAAACTAATCAGTTTGGTCAGTTTTCAGGATAAAAACTTAGCCTGCATAAAAGTGAGTTATTTCCTGTGGATGGAGGAGCACCAGTGTATGACTATTCTACTCTCCCCTTTAAAATAGCACAAAATCAATTTACATATCTAGGTATAAAAGTTACAAGGAAGCATAACTGTCTCTTCAAAGTGAACTTCCTTTATTTATTAAATAATACAGAACAGCACCTGGCACAATGGTCCCCTCTCTCTACTTCTCTGGTGGGAAGAATTAACTCAATCAAAATGTACTCCCTTAATTTTTCTCTTTCTTCCAATAAATACCGATTTTTATCCCCAAATCTTTCTTTGATTCTTTAGATTCAACTATATCATTTTATATATGGAGAGCCAAATGCCCCTGATTGACTAAAGCCCATCTTCAAAAGCCCAGGAGTAATGGAGGCCTGGCAATAGGGATGGGTATCGAAAACCGGTTCTTGTTGAGAACCGGTTCCCACTGTTTCAATTCCTTGGAATTGTTTG
>NW_005187671.1:138280-160725 GCF_000239375.1 Pundamilia nyererei | reverse complement strand
GTCGCAGCCATGTGCGTATGTAAACAATGGCACTGCGCATGTGCGTTTTACCCATTTTCTATCGCGATATGTCATTTTCCTATCGTTGCCCAACATTAAACCGGTATTACTGTGAACAGTATGATATAGCCCAGCCCTAATGTGATTGTGTTATTAAGCTGTATTTTATTATGTCAGCTTAAGCAATCATCGTGAAGCCTACCTACTCACATATTGTATAAGAATTTTTTGTGTATCTCTTTTTGTTTGTCGTTTTAATCTGATAAAAAATATCTTTGAGAACAAAAAAAAATGTAATGGTATGGTCCTGATCAGACAAGTGATTCTGTCTTGGGGGGGATTGGGAAACACAGCAAACCTTCTGGCCACAGCACATATTGATGAGCCATTCTTATGCTACCACTAGTGACACTGACCTTAACCAAATGCAAAACCAGTGAAAAAGAGGTCAGAAAAGATGAGTAGGGGAAAATTGTCAGTGGCTTCTACCTGTAAAACCATTCCTGTTTGGGGGTCGTCTCACTGTTGCCTCTCTAGTGCACCTGTTTCGACACCAAAGCAGCTGGAACTGATTAATAACTCCCTCTGCAACCTAACTGACTTGATGGTATACTCTGATTAAAAACTGTTGCAAGTTTTTGAGAAATGTATTTAAGTCTGTATGTATACTTTTGAGCCTGTTCAGATTACAGAAAATCCTAAATAACATCAACTTGTGCACCCAGTTTTTGTTTTTTCAAGTAATTCAATTTTTAAACATAACTGTATATGTACACACAGAGACACAGAATTTGCACAGCACTACAGTACGAGCTTGCTATAATGACAAAAGATACATCGATCTCGTAGAGCAATAGTCAGGAGAGATCTTAGCCATTATTTCTTAGAACTTCCGAGTTGAGTTACAATGCCATGTCCCATATAATGGTAACGTACCTTCATATTTAGTCGAGTCATCTTGTTCCAATTCAATTCCTCATTTAGCACTACAGCTTTCTAATCCTACAAAACCTTCTATTTTATCAACTCTCTCTGCTTTTGAATTTTGTACAAGACATGTTACATGTGCTGTGAAGAGTGCTGGGGTTCCTAGTTGCACTGTCTTCCTTTGTGAAACCAGTGTATACAGCAAAGAGGAAGACGTGTAAAGCAGCTAAAGGAAGGCATCACAATGAAAGCAGAAGCAGAGTGGAACATGTTACAGGAAATGAATGCTTCTCTCATGCTGCTAGCAAAGGAAAGAAAGAAAACCCAGGTCTTATCTCTGTTCTGTCTAAACTGTGGTACTTTTTCAGTTGAATGAGTCCCAGTTAAGTAAAGTCTGTTCTCTTATGAGTAATGTTATTTACCGTTGTTGTTAACAGGAGTTTTTTATACTAATCTGTGGCTTTTCCTAAAAAGGACCCACGTTTTATATATGTATATATATATTTTTAAGTGATTGTTTTAGTAAGTAAACCCTGTCTGAGGCATGTTTTAATTACCACAGTCATGTTTTAGAGATGCGCTGATTGGCTAGCCAGGGAAAAGAAAATCCCCATTGCCAATGTCCTCAGCCCTTATTGGTGGCCAACTGGTCAGGCTCAGGTTGGTCTGTTTAATGTGCAACACACGATGCAGGCAAAAAGTAATGCACACACTCACAGCCACACAAAAATATTGCATTGAAGCTCCTCACTCTGAGTGAAGATGCAAAGTTCACCAGGGGTTCAGGGGTCAGCCATGAAAACATTGGTAACAACAAACCTAATCAAACAGTTTAATCCCCTTCACCCAGCTGACATGGACATTATAAAGATTAAAGAAAGGCAAATTGTCCAAAGCTAAAGCTATCCAAAGCTTAGAACCAGCCACAAGACAGCAGCCCCTCGATGTGCAAAAGATCAAATCAGGAGAATTATGGAAACAACTCAAAAATGAAAATGCAGAAGGCATCAACAGGTACTTAAATTTTGCTTTCCTACTCATTGAGCAATCACAGTACTTTTTACTGCAGCTGTCAGGTTTATGAGCGTGTGAAGGTTCCCCGTCATCCAGATCATGGTAATCTAAGGAGCTTGGAAAGAAAAGCGGCTGGACTTCTTTAAGTTTCTTGAATATGTTACACCTCTCATCCGAGACACTTCTTCGGTTCTAAGCGCAACTGGCGGAGAGTCCAAGATATTTAAGCCCTATTGGGAGCAGCCAGTAGGCAGCAGATATTGACCCCTTAGTGCTCTGCATTTCCCCACACTTCTGATCTTTCTCCACAAGATGGAGCCATGGAACCACACACACACACACACACACACACACACACACACACACACACACACACACTTTAGCAATCCCAAAACTACAGAATATATTTTTCTGCAGTGGCTTCCACATTAATCTGGGAAGGGAATGGGAGATTGATGTAGATAAGGTACAAATATTTTATGATAGCTTTAGCCAAGATGAAAGAGAATGAGGGCTGTGGGAATGTCAAGCTAAAGTGCCTTTGGAAAGAATGCAGCCTAAAGAAGAGGGTGGTGAAAGAAGGGAGAAATGCGCTGACGTAACATCTCTACGGTGACTCTGTGTATCATGAGTAGCAAAGTCCTGTATGCAAAGGCTTGTGTGAAATCAAATCAGATGAGATGAAATCAACAGTCTGAAATTTGACCCAACTCTGTTGTTTTTTTCTAAAAATATTTAACTGTCATTTTATTTATATAATATTTAGAATATTACATACTTAATTTACTAACATATGGAAAGACAAAAATAAGGTGAAAGCAAAGCGTGAGAGCATAGCCCAGGCTTTTACCATGTAAAAGTTCACTAAACAACCCACTGCTTATGATCAAGAGAACTAAGGACTCGATTGTTGAATTAGGCGAAATACTTTACATCACTGAAGCTGTGGTTATCACTCATCTCAACCCTAATGAAGAAAGCTCAAAAACAACTCAACTTCAAGTACTTGTTGACTTCTAAAGAAGAGCAACAGAAATCTTCTTAACTGGAAACATCACAATGGGATGACCAAGGCCTAAGCCCGGAAAGCTCTGCAGAAGATGATTAAAACTGCCCAGAATATCATTGGCACCCATCAGTAGAAGCAGCTGGGTGTTTCCCATCCAAGAAACAGCACCCCAGCTACAAACTGTTGATTTTCTTTCCTCATATGGTAAAATTAAGAAGCTAATCCTCGACCCTTGATCCTGAGAAAAAATCTAATGACAAAGTATCTAATAATCTTGACAATAAAAACATAGCAACTTTTTACTGATCACCAGCAGCCTACTCTATTTGAAGATAACTTAAGGAAAACACAGCATACTGGTGTAAATCACAAATTACAGTGAAACTGACAGCTTTATAATTAAATTACATGAAGATATAAATTTATCCTATTATTGGATATAATATAAAAAGCTATACATGATTCAAGTCAGTGTTATTTATATAGTCCCAGATCACAACAACAGTTGACTCAAGGTGCCTAATGATTATATTATTCGATCTCATGACTGTCTCATACCACGTGTGCTGATAGCAATATCTTTAACCTAACCTAAACCAGAATCTAAACTGAACAAGTCAAAGGTCCCCATATTTCCTTGTTTTCAAAATATTACACTTTGTGCTCACAAAGGCAGACATACAAATGCACAAGAGAGGCGGAGAGAATTCAGGCAAGATGGAGTGGGTGGAGACAGGTGTCAGGTGATTTGTCACAGGATAGCAACATGAATGAAAGATAAGGTGTACAGATGGTAGTGAGACCTGCTATGTATAATTTAGAGACAATAGCACTAACAAAAAGAGCAGAGGCAGGGCTGCAGGTGGCAAAGTTGAGTATTTGTTGGTAGTGACAAAATTAAAAACGCAAAGATGATAATAACGCATACACAAACAGACATACACAGTTCTATATTTCAAAAGAAACAAAAAACACCCCATCTCAAATGAACATATTTCTTCACTCCTAAGCATGCGAATTCTGTTTGGCTACTGTAATTTCTGAGACATGCATAGGCATAACAAAACAGCAGATGATGCCCTTTACACACTAAGAATCAGCTCCTGTAATTCATATCTGATCAAAGTGCAAGAGATATTGGGGCAGCAAAGCACAGGCCAGTGACTGCTGCCAAAACCAAACAAACAGCCTCATTGACTAAAACCCTCAGCATCATGAAAGCTAAAAGCATGTGTGGTTCAATGGAATGTATTGATGACATGTCAATGATGTCAGAAGAAATCAGGTTGCAGCTTCTGAACACATCACAATCCATAATGGATTTAGGTTGTTGAAAGTTAATTTGGAAATGTGTTCAAAGAGCGAAAGGGTTCTTTGTTTATGTCAACTTCAGGCCTTCATGATTATTTTTTCCCTCTTTGGTGGGTGTATTTGGTGACATCTATGTACCAAGCCTCGTGCTGACACTTCACAAAGATCTGTGGGAGCATAATGTGGCTCTTTCGTCCACTTTTGTCCTACACAACGTTACTCGGCCTCGCCTCTCCCCTTCACTGAACACAACTCCCCCTCCCCCATCGCTTCACCTGCAGGCAACGACAAGATGGACACGGAAGCTATCAAAAAGGAGCTGGTCAGTAAAAAGAAAACATTTGAAGATTACTATTTTAGTGCTGTCAGCGTGACGTTAACACCATAACTGCATTAACGGGGCAAATCTCTGTTAACGAGTTACCATGGATGACCCCGTGCGTAGGGCTGGACGGCGTCAACGCGTTAATGAGCTAACCGGGTTAACACGTTGACGACCGGCCTAAAATCCTTTCATTTTCTCAAAAATCGACAGTGCGCCTTATGTATGAATTCTGGTTGTGTTTACTGACCACGAAACCTGCTGCGGTCTGTCTTTGTTGTTATGCTCAGCATCTTTTAGTTTACATTTTGACTGCACAATTGTGAGCTTTTTTGTTATGCACAAAAACAACATTATTTTTTTATGTTTTATTTATGGAGCATTATTATTTAATAAATGCTGATAATTTATTTCAGAGTAATTTTTTCTTGTACATCTATGCTGTATGTTAATAAAAGTGCCTATGAGATTTAGGACACAGCTTTGACTAAGAACTCTCTTTTTGTTCTTACTTTATGGCTTTAAAAAACATATCGAGATATATATCTTATATCGCCATCCAGCTAAAGAATATCAAGATATGAATTTTGGGTCATATCACCCTAACTCCTGATATCACTCAACATTACTTAAGAGTTCAGCATGACTACAATTCATGAATTTACGAATTTACCAGGGAGTTGTGTGGCTCAGTAATCTGTAGTTTTGTCAAGTCTGAAAAAAGTTCCTGACAATATCATCAGGGTAACTCTGACTTGGATTGACGACAAAAAAATACAAAAAAATACAAAAAAAAAACCCAAAACACAGGGATATCAGGGATAAAAATTACAGTAGAGTACAGGTACAAGAATAAATAAAAAAAAAAGTTTCTATATGTGCAACCCTAAAACCTAGATTACATAATCACCTCCCCTAAGGTTTTCTAGATGCATTTCAAGGATGACTGACTCTTACAGAAAAAAGAGAGGTGGGATAGATTTTATATGACTTAAAGCTCAAACTCAACCAACATATTTCACATGATATTTCAGTAGTCTTTTGCATAGTTAAAAGTAAATACAATATCTGTAAATTACTAGTTTGCTATATGCAAGCCATTAGGTGAACACACACACACACACACCATAACTTATGACTGAATACCGTAGTGTACAATCAGGCTAATCCACTGTCTGCTGTGTTGGGCTGGCAGAAATCTCGGGGCTTAGGTCAGGAGAGGAAATTATAGATAAAACACAGAGGCACTCTGCCCATTTGGTCAAACAAAAACTGAAAAGCAGTTTTCATTGAGTGGCACAAATGTGGTCTTTTTAAGTGTGCATATATTTATAATAAACTTTTCTTTTTTTTTTCTTTTTTTCTTTTTTTAAATGGGGCCCCAATACCATAATTTAACCTGGCACTAGGTGAAAAACTGGAGCTCCACTTGAATCCACTCGAGTTTAACAAAAATATGAGCCAGAGCATGTGCTTAGAGGTAAATGAAAGTGATTAATGTGACTGATTCACTCTGACCACATCTTCTACTGAACAACAGCTTAGTAGCCAAACCATGAAATCACTTGTGTTTGAAACACCCCTGCCACACAGAATGGAGTGCAATTCATTGCAATCTATGTGGCACCAGTGGCTTGGTGAGTTCTACAGTATATCTCAAATACCACAAGACAGTATAAGACCCAAAAAACAAGGAGCATGCTTACATTTGTTGCAATGAATTCCTACTCTTGCATTTTGGGGGTTTTCATACAGGAAGTGTCTGCTGTCAAGAACAAAATAACTAAATGACTCATCAGAGCTAATGATCACAATGATATATACTTTGGTTGGCTTGACCTGCTAGTTGCTGCACAAGATAAAATGGAAAAGTCTCATGTGAATGACCACAGCAGACCCGATGGCATGAACATGC
This sequence comes from Pundamilia nyererei, assembly GCF_000239375.1. NCBI lineage: Eukaryota > Metazoa > Chordata > Actinopteri > Cichliformes > Cichlidae > Pundamilia > Pundamilia nyererei. The sequence continues at coordinate 154,227 of NW_005187671.1, read as the reverse complement.
TTTGCATTCATTATTTACACACATGTTTGCTGTTACATTACACACAGAGCTGGATCTCTCCCACTGCCAGCTCAACATACCAACAACAACCCCAACCACAGGACCCAGTGTAATTACTTAAGTCAGCGGGGCATGATTGTGGATGCCGTGCAGGTGCGTGCGCCTTCCCTGCACGGCACCGCAGGCAACGCCCCACCCCATAGGCTAACAGGATAAAATCACTCAGTGATTCTGTTTTATCCCAGTATTTGTGATATCTGCAGACTGACAACGTGTCTGTAATTACTGCAGAGGAAAGTACAACTCCCTATGTCCCAAAGGGATTCCTTAAATAAAAAGAACACATTCAGTCAGAGTGTTACTTTTAATTAAGTATTATTGTATCGAGAGCATAGATCCTCATCAAAGTAGTGGTGATACACACTAAGACTGGGGATATTTCCTATATATTTGTGTTTTACTTTAGCTTGTTTCCAAGTCCACAAAATCATTTCAGTTTTAATTTCTTTTTAAAGTTTAGTTTTTGTTTAGATTTTCTTTTAGTTTTAGTGAACAATAATAGCATTGACAGGGAAACATCCAAGTGTTTCAACGGAGACAGCATGTTTTGACCATGCTGCTGTGTCACTGTGCTTAGTGTGTAGAAAAAGGAGAGTGCTGACGGTGTGGTTTTCAGGCAGCAGCAGCACTAACAGAGACAGACCAAAACAAACTGTGGTATCAAACCAAGACATGGGCTCTCTGGCGGTGTGCTAATCCGCCACTTTTCTTTAACTCTTACACACATTTCTTACCTGCTGAGAGCTAGGTAACTGGCTTCCTCAGAAATGTGGTATTTATTTTAGCACAACAATATTAGCATTAACAATATCTCCACAGCAAGTCTGGAGCATGTTTGGACTTTTTTCATCCAGGGAATAGATCTGGTTCTTGTGCTCCCCTCATTGACAGGACAGAGGAACAGAGAGCCATTAGGAATTAAAAATGAAACAGCAGCCAGTCAGAGGGAATGGACTATAGGGGTTAAGACTAACCAATAGCATGGATGGAATTCACTATGGTGAAAATATACTTTAACCTCCTAGGATCTGGCATCCAGATATGTGGACATCACATTATGGGTTGTCTAGACCACAATACTAAATTTTGCTCCACAAGTGCCTGATATCCACTGACGAGAACATTATACTGCCACTGCTCTATCAAAATTTAAAACGAATGTCCTCATATGTGGATATCAGGCCCTTGTAGAGCAAAATCAGGTCAAAAGATAATTCTTTGTTTTTACATTCATCAGATCCCAATCAGCCCAAATAGCAAAGAGAAATGAAAAATGCATGCTATGAAAGAGTTCGGGTTTTAGGAGGTTAAGAAGAAGGAGGAACACAAGGTGAGGTAGGTGCTTCCATAGTAGAGTGGTTTACACATTCAGTTGGTAAGCAAAAGATTGCTAATTTGTTTCTAACCAAAGACACAAAACTCTTATGGGTCTGTGTCGGCAAAGACATCTGACATAAAACTGCTATATCTAAAACTCAGCCCTACCCAATCTGGATACTCCTCGTAACAAGGGACTAGCTGAAAAGAGCTTTATTAGAGTGGAGGACAGTGTACACAGGTGAACTACACCTTTGCAGATCATATAGTCTGAAAGACACTGCAAAGTGGTGGCAGGGGAGAATGTAGCTACTCAGCATCGGAAGGTAGTCTGGATGACTTTGTACACTAAGAAGGGAAAGGAAGTGAAGCCATAAGCAAAGATTTAATGGTAGAAGTTGAAAAAGGAAAAATGTTATGCAGAGTTCAAAGAGGAGTTGGGACAGGCTCTGGGTGGTAGGGAAGTTACCAGATGACCAATTATTAGGGCTGTTCGATATGACAAAATATATAGGATAATGAAATGAAAACGTTTATCATTTCAAATTATACGCCATCTTTTGTTTCGTTTTGTCGCAAAATACACTGTTAACGCCAATATTTTTTTACTGGGGCACAGATAATACCAGCAAATCCAGTGAAGATGAGGCAGAACCAGATAGCTAAAAACAGAAGGACCAATCAAAACAAATCGAGGACCTTATTCCTAAACAACGGGCTACCTCTGTAGCATGGACATGGTTTGGCTACGAAAAGTCTGACACGGACCACAAAACTGTGCTATGCAAATTGTGTCGCAAACCGGTCCCCACCTCAGACTCAAACACGGCAAACCTCTTCTACCACCTATGCAAGAATCACACGATAGAGTATGGAGTTTACGGATGAGAAGCAATAAACAGCCATCAGGTCCTCAAAATAAACCTTAAAACAGGCTGTTCTAAACGTTAGAACAGGCTTTTCCCCGCAGCATGCAATGTAATAAACACTCACAAAGAAAATGGCGGCCGTTACAACTTATGTCTAAAAATTAGTGCTGCCAGCATTAATCTTGTTAAAATGACGTTAACGTTACAACCGCATTAATGCAGATTGCCAGTGCATGTGGCTGCTCAGCATCAACACCTTAGTGCGGTTAGCTCGTTAACACGCTAGCACAGATTACCCCATGCGTGGGGCTGCACGGCCTCAACGCGTTAGTGCGGTTAGCTCGTTAACACATTAGCACGGATTGCCCATGCGTGGGGCTGCACGGCATCAACACATTAGTGCGGTTAGCTCGTAAACGTGTTAGCACCGTGCAGCCTCACGCACGGGGTGATCCACGCTAACTCGCAAATTTTCTCCAAACACCACGTCTCTGTAGCTTTCAAACCCAAAACATGGTCCACCCGAAGGATCTGGTCCCCTGGGACAAACAGAGTAATATAGTCCATGCTGTTAAGTGCCAGGAGGAATGACATGATATATACATCCGGGAAACTACAAAACCTCTGACTAAGCTGATGGCACAACACAAAAGAGCTAACTTGTCAGGCCAGGACTCCACTATCTATTTACACCTACAGGCCAGTTGTCAATATTTCAATGATGAGGATTCACATCGTGCAGAATAAATACTCTTATTGATACTTTATGCAAGGAATATTTAAAATAATATGTTATAAATGCAGAACTTGGCAACATGGTGGTGTGGTGGTGTGCACCCTCGCCTCACAGCAAGAAGTTCAACTTCACCAAGGCCAAGGCCTTTCTGTAGGCTGAGGCCATATACTTTTTTTGGTTGCTGTAGTCCATATTAAGGCTTACTCAGGGAAAGCAAAGTAAGTATTTAAGCCCTTGTTTACTTCTACAAGAATGGAACATTTGTTATTAGTGAGACGAGCATAGCCAAAAGCATGCCAGTCTCCCAGATTTTTTCAAATACATTGCTGGCATAGTTTGTTTATTTATTTATCATTTAATCTCTTGTATTTTCAGTACTTTAAATTAAATATAGGCTTTCAATGACTTACAAATCATTGAATTCTGTTTTGACTGACAGTTTTTCTTCCAATTTACCTCATTCTTGATTTGTGGCGTGAGGATGATCATGAGATTTCAATCTGGGTGAACTGCTTATAGCATCAAAATGTTTGCCAGCTTTTCTGCAGACATAAACAGGATGATGCTGAAACACACTTTAAACGTGGACTCGTCTATTCAGAGTACCTTCTTCCAGTAGTCTACAGTTATGTTTTTATGCTCCCTAGCAAATCTCAGGCATTTCTAGGTACAAACAGGGCTTAATAATAACTTCTTATAAGCCATTTTTACATTAAAGCCTTGTTCATTCAGTCATGTGCTTATTCATTCTTGAGATCTTCTCAGACCCTGATTATGGCCATAGCACCCTGACCACGAACTTGTCTGAGCTCACAAGCTAAGTAGGGTCAAGTAGAAAAGTGGTATAAAAGAAGCAGTCCATTTACCTGATCTAGACGTATTTATCTGAGATGGAGCTCTGGCTCTAGTACTTAAAATCTTGAGGTGCCAGATATCTGCTTCAGTCGGCTTTCTGCCTCTTCCTTACCGCAAGTATCAGTCTTGGCAATCCACTCCAAAGCATACTTGATCAAACTGTGAGAACCCTCGAACATCGCAAAGTGCTTTAACACAGACTCCTCCCTTTTTCACCATTTTGAACAGAAATGCCGCATTTCAAACTGAATTCACGTTTTTATACCTAAATTTGAACCAGCACACTAGACTTGACTTTGTGAAGTCAAAAGTAAGTAAATAAAGAAAAAATATTATTTCCATAGTCCAAGTTCCTTAAACTACCATGACCTGGATGACTGAGAACCTATACAGACATATTTATATAATCCTTTTCAAGAACCAATGTCAGAATATTAATTTAAAAAATGTATGAATTAAGAGTTTAATAAAATATCATATTCAACCACTAAAATAAATTTTTCTATTCAAGAATGCAACTAAATAAATGCAATTTGGCGTCGTTATTAAGAAAATAATAATGTGCTTTTCAATTTGTTCTTTTTTTTGGCAAGCAGTACATTTTAAAAAATTATGGATAACAACAATAGTTACATTTTAGCATTATTCCAATTAAGGAGCATACGCACGTAGTGCAACCATTACAGAAACAAAAATATTCGGGTAATTACCAATAATGTTAAGTAAAGGCAACTGTGACACACTGATGTAAAGTTATGCACCGCCATTAAATGTGTGCTCCAACCATCACTTATCACAAAACTTAAAACTTGTCCTACGGCATTCCAGTCTACTGGCTTGTCAGTCCTCATCAGTTGAACGTTAAAACGTTAAAAGACCTATTTATTGATGTTGCAACATCTTTGTATGTGGTTAAATAAACATACTTGCTATACAGATTGGGGGGGGGTGTTATTAGCATTAGCTCTTTTGAAAGAGAAATGCCCATCCATTTATGTGTAGTTGGATTAATTCATACCAGTCTCCGGGTTATACACATTCCGAATTTCTGATGGCTCTTACACACGGCCTCGTTTTTAATAGTTAGGTATGATGTCTAGACAAGATAATAACGATCTTGTAGCAGCACCCGTCCGTGGTTTTATGGCTGGTTAATGCCATAGTAGTTGTATCTGAAAACACTCTGTCCACTGCTTGTTAGCCATGACTTGATGTGAAGTACATGGCTAAAAGTTTTTGATACATCTTCATTTTTTGCTCTGCCTAGAAGTACACAAAGAACATTTTATTTCCTTTGGTGTGATTAGCTTTTTGTCTTCAAGAGCAACTGCAGTATTTTTTTTTTTTTATGTGTACATGCATGTACAGTACTGTGCAAAAGTTTTAGGCAGATGTGAAAAAAATGCTATAAGAAAAGAATGCTTTCAGAAATATAAATGATTATTTATTGCCCCCAAGTGTATTCTGCAGCAGGACAACAACCCCAAACACACAGCCAAAGTCATTAAGAACTATCTTCAGCGAAAAGAACAACAAGAACAACAACTGTAAGTGATGGCATGGCCCCCACAGAGCCCTGATCTCAACATAATCAAGTCTGTCTGCATGAAGAGACAGAGGGATGTGAGGAAGCCGGCATGCACAGAGGATCTATGCTTAGTTCTCCAAGCTGTTAACAACCTACCAGCCAAGTTCCTTCAAAAACTGTGTACAAGTGTACCTAGAAGAACTGATGCTGTTTTGAAGGCAAAGGTGGTCACACCAAATATTGATTTGATTTAGACTTCTCTTTTGTTCAGTCACTGGATTTTGTTTATTGATGAAAACAAATGATTAACACTTCCATTTATGAAAGCATTAATTAGGACACTGTGTTTGTACAGAACTACTGTCAGCTTTAACACGGTCTTAGTCAATGATCCCGAGTCCATTATTCTGGATTCCAGATGTTTAGATCATGCTGAATAACAACGTGCGAAAAAAGTTTTTTTTAAATACAGCGTGTAGAACCATCGTAGAAAACAGTTTACAGAAAACCATACAGCAAACTGTTTTCCAAGATGTTTTCTAAGCCATATGAACCCATCAAGTTCCTTCCCTCCTCCATCAACCCTGATCCTCAAAAACTCATTCCTCTTCCTCCACAAGAGATTCTCGGGAGGATAGGGTCAGGAAGTGGCCTATTTGTTCGAAAACAGATTCCACAAATACCAAAGTGAGACCTAAAGGGAAGACGTGCTTTCCGTTGCTTTTAGGCAGCCTGTTAAGACAAGAAAAGACGGCTTCTTACTACTTTAGCCTCCAGTCTCTCTCACGCTCCACCCAGCCCTCTTATTTCAGACCTTTTCAGTTTTTATTCCTGCTGTTAAAATCTTATGTGAATAATATTTACTAGTTAGCAGGTTTACTTAAACATTTCCATGCTGCATGTTATCCTACTTAACAGGGTGTGGCTGTAAATAGCTGAGATAATTATGCAAAAGTGTGCCAAATACTAAAGATGTAAGCTTCTTGGCAATGGCAATTACATGAGAAGTTAAGGCATTCTTTCTACTTAATATATGCTTACATCAATAATAACACTACTTGAACACTTTTTAGGGGGAATATGGATTTGAGATGGAAAAATGAGGAGCGCAACATGGAACTAAGGAACTCATCCAAGACAAAAACTTGACATATCACTGTTTTCATACGTGTTTATAATAGAACACCACAGACGTCATTGTGTCTTAACAGTGTCATAGGCCAACATTCACTTTTCTTCAGCTGACTGAGAGGATGTGCTAATTTTATCAAGTGTCTCTCTGTAGTTCAGTTACATTTCATTGCAAACTAATGTAATATAATAATGCCTTAAGCACATTATTCCATAACGAATCATCCCGCTTTAATGTGCGGGACCTCTGTTAAATATGATATGAAGACATGTTAATGTAAAAGATGTTTGCATATTATTAAGATATCAAATAATAACATCTAAAAAAATATATATTAAATTGCGACTTAAAAATGTGGGGCTTTGTGTCATGCATTATGAATGAGGCAAGTTGTTTGAAAAAAGGCGAACAAGGGAAAAGAAAAGGCTTATACTGAGTTGTAGTGCTGGGCTATATCATACCGTTCACAGTAATACCGGTGTAATGTTGGGCAACGATAGGAAAATGACATATTGCGATAGAATATGGGTAAAACGCACATGCGCAGTGCCATTGTTTACATACGCACATGGCTGCGACGAAGAATGAGAAGAGCGAAAGTGGATCGTTGAATGAAACGGATGAACCAGAACTGGTTTGTAAAAATGCTGCAACTTCAGTGGTGTGGAACTGGTTTGGCTTTCGTCCGTCAGATATACAACAAAGCACTATTTTTGGTAGAGCATGCTAGCGGGCCGTCATTATTACCGTGTTGTTTGGAAAATACGGCACACTTAAAATCAATCCTTTGATTTTTCAGAAAATCGACAGTGCCCCTTATAATCCCGTGTGCCTTATGTATGAACTCTGGTTGTGTTTACTGACCTCGAAACGATTTTATGTACACGGTGCTCGAAAATCTGTCAAATGTTTCTGTACGACTTTGCTAAGCTACGAAGCCGCACCGCTTGATGGATTGTCGGAGCGTTACGGCTATCGTAGGGAGGAGCCTCGGAGTGATACGTACTGTGCTTCAACATAAGTGTTTGTATAACCTCTTTTTAAGTTTTGTGGATATTATACATGGTTATGCTGAGGATATGTCGGCCAATTTCCACTGGAAATGCCTTTTGGTTAAACTGTCAGCAAGGATTTGCATTTGCACTGCAAATTTTTATATAACTTTAATGCACTTAAAAAGCTGCTTGTGTAAGTGCAAAGTACATTGATGGGTTGGTTTTTTTTTTGCACTAATAAAGTTTTAGAGTTGTAAAGTATTTTGTCTAGTGTCAATTATATCGTCAGTTGTGTCGTTATCGCAGATTTTCAAATGTATATCGTGATAGACATTTTTGGTCATATCGCCCTGCTCTACTGAGTTGTATGAGAGGCTGGACACTGACAAAGAAGAAAGGAAGCTTTTTAGCTTGATGGGCAGCAGGTCAGGGTGACCGAGTAAGCCAAGAGAAGAACTTTGGTACTGTATCAGGAAACTAGATGTGGTACAGAAGTATGTGAGGGTGGTGCAGGACATGTATGTGGACATCGAGACAATGGTCAGGTATGCCTTAGGAGTGACAGATAAGTCCCTTTTCCACTAGTACCTACTCAGATCGACTTGCAACGGTTTTAAAGGTTTTCCATTAGGCATAGTACCTGGTACTGAAATACTACTTGCTCGGCCATGGTTCCAAAGTGAAAAAATTAAAACCACCATTTTTGAAACCCAGCAACGATAGAAAAGCTTCAAAAAAAAAAAAAAACCCAACACAGTGGCCCGTGACTCTGACGAAAAGCCACAGACCAAGCAGCAGATATATCCACACCCCGACGTCCACCTTTGTTGTAGCGTTCGTATCTAACGCTAATCAGGTCACAAGATGCTCAGCCACATTGCTATAGCGATGACCACACACATTATAAAATAATCATAAAATAAATAAATTACCTTAACGCTTTGCATTGTATTTGATGCACAAGCAAAATGTGACTAGGTGGAGAGACACTGTTCAGTTCTCTCAAAGAAAGCAAACTTACAAATTCAGCAAGAGACCAATTAATTATTTCGCCCTCTATACAATTAAAACATCACTATCTTAGCGCCTAATGAGCCTTAACATAGAAAGAAAGCCATCAGTAAAGTAGGAAACCCTAATACAGAGACAGCCAGTAAAGACATTTGAAAGCCAGATCCAATCAAAGACAAAATTCAAAAAGATAGGGAGAAAAACAGCGGGAATTAAACAGACTAAAAGGACATCCCCTTGTTTAGTAGAACGGGAACTAACTCAGTCACTTGTTTCAAGTCTTACTGAATATAACATGACAATAACAATTGACAATCAATCAATATAACAATTTGATAGTCCCTTTTAGATCGAAAAGGATGATAAGGCAGGATATCCTTGACCAGGCGACTGGCAGGTCAAGACACTATGAGTGTGCCAAACTTCTTAGCTGTTACCAGCTGTGGCGGCATGGCTGCCACTGTTTTCATGTTTTGTATGCTTGTGTGTGTAATAGAGTCATCAGGACACAACATGGTAAGAGACAGAAGCTCTGGCTTCTGAGCAGGAAAATGCTGCTCAGAGTATAATTGGATAAGAGGCTTACTTTGTGTCATGTTAGGGGCTTTCCATTATGGCAGCAACTGGAAACCATTAGAGCAGCCCTTCAAAGGGTCAGCCAGGCTGGTCAGTGTTTCTCTCTGTGGACTGGTGTTCCCAGTGCAATGTAAATACATAAGAGCGAAGACACCACTAATGTTTCTTTGATGGTTTTTTAGTAATATCAGTAAATGCTCAAAATGACCAGCAGAAAAGTTCATTTCGAAAAAACAACTGACAGAAGCTTTGACATCAGCTGACCCAGCTACTGTGTCTGGCCTTAGTTTAAACATATGGCTATGATTGTACTATGTGTTGTTTCGTTTCCGAAGATATCCCTGTGCTTTTTTAAGAATATCCTGTCTATGCTGGTCACAGCTAAAACAATAGTGCATCCTGTCTGCCTGCTTCCAAGTCCGGATCAAGTCTTAATGTGTTCATACTTGTGTTGAAGACTCATTGCACCAACACACCTTAGCTTTAAAAATATGTTTAAAATATGCAGAAAAGCCAGCAGCTGCTGTTGGAATTGGGAGTGTGACTTGGCAACACTTTATCAAGATTGAATGATGGGCCCTTTGTCAGCTTGCCTTTGTTTAACCCAAGTTGGTGATATCAATTAAAGTGAACAAAGAGACACAGAGGGGCCTGCTGTTTAACATACATAAAAAAAATCAACAAAACGGATCATTCTGTGGTGTGCAGAATGTTTGCGTACTTGACCAAAGATTGTCTATACACTTAAAACAAAGTTCCCTCCGGTGTACACTTCCTGTTTGCTTCATGAAAACTTTAGAAGTTCCCCACATGACACAAGTAAGTCCTTACCCAGTACTCAGAGCAGCATTTTCCTAACAAACAGCCACTGTAGAGAAAGACCTCCTCAGTTAGCCACTGCCTCTGTCTCCTGTTTAGAAAAAGGCAGCATGGGCTGCACAGTCACTCCCTGCATCCCAGAGGAGATGAATTCCATTGTGGGAGTAGGGGATCAGAGTCTCTTTCAGCCTGACTGTGTCAGAAGGACTCTTGATCCAAAGCCAAACAAAGTCCTCTGATACTGCCAACTATGCCCTGATCGGGACACTGAGCCCGCTGGAGTAAACTCAGATGCTGTTAAAGCCAGGTATCTATACAAATAGCGCAAACTGAATGTAAGATTTTCAGCTACAAAGTATTACAACTGTTCAAGGATCCAAATATAAAGCAGAATCAAACAAAGGGGGGGATCAGCAAAATATTACCATCTTTACTTGTCTAATCATTGCAATTCTACTCAGCGGGTTATTGAAAATGTTGTTTTGTACATTATGACAGCTAAACACGCAATCATCAATACAAGTTTCATTAACACTGCGTTCAGTTGCCATTAGCATACGAGGTGGATTTTCAAATTAAAAGCTTAACAGAAAATACACAATTATGCCCAGTGAATCACCATTACAACCTACATACTGTTAAACATCTGTGAAGTGTTGACAGTAGTTTAAATTGGTAAATGTGACAGGAAAGAATTAGTAAATGAAAACAGTAATTCTGTCAACGAAAAGCTATTGAGCCGTACGATATCGAGTCAGTGGTTGTACTGATGAACTCAGTGCTGTGTAAACACACATTATGCTGAGTGTATCAGCACTTCAGGTAAAAATGAAGGAAAAGCTGACTTTGCAGAAATGGAAGTCTGTGCCAAGCTGCTGCTGAGGAAGGGCTCTGTAAAGGCTAAAACCTAAAAATACATCAATCATCTAGCTACACCCTCACCACTAAGGTCAGCATTTTCACCTGCCTTTGCCAGATGACAGCAGTCAAAAATGACTGAAAATGTAAGATCAGAAGGTCATCAGAAGGGTTTAGAGGCTGCAGAAGAAACCTCACACAGAAGCAGGAAGAACAAACTAAACAAAAAGGTCCAGAACATTCTTGTTGTAAAAAAATATATATTATTAACTTGGGTGTGGTAAGGGTTAGGTAATTATAATAAAATCAAAAAGGGTTTAGTCAAGAAAAAGAGGCGGAGTAAGAAAATTCTGTTTAGAGCCTTTTAAGTGAGTTTGAAATGAGTGGACAAAAATATAATTTCAAACCATGAAAGGGAAAATAAAAGTCATCTTTGCTATATTCAATCAGCAGCACAAAACGTATGTTTTAAAGAAAGTTTTAATCTCCAGGCTTCTTCTAACAATTAACTTATAAACTAGAAAACAATGAGCAATTGATAAAGAATAATATAAGCAGAGGAACACCCAAATTTTACATCTCGGCAATAGAGACAATTACTCTGTACTTTTTACATGTTTGAAAGGTGCATGGCTTTTCAAAATCAAAATATGCAGAACTGACAAAAAGGTTGTATGCCACTGCTGATCACCAACAAAGCAATATATAAGTGGAAGAGGTTCTTACCAGTCTGGCCTCCCTGCGCAGCCCCTCGGTGTTCCTCAGCCAGAAGCGACTCAGCTCACTTAACTCCAGTATTGGCTGCACCTTCAGCCTCACCGTGTCTCCTGACTGACGGATCATCTCCACTATCTCGTCTCGACTCTTATTCTCCACATTTCGTCCATTTATCTCCACCAGCCTATCGCCTGGCACCAGGCCCAGTGCCAGGTCCTTAGTGCCTGCACCAGGCTCTGCAAAGTGAACCACACGTCTGTACACCCCTCCATCAGGGCTGCGGTCCAGCATTGTAGTGCGACGCAAAGAAAATCCAAAGTCACCAGTGTTACGGCGCTGGAGTTCCAGTTCACGGGTTTCAGGTGGACTTGGAGCAACCACAGCTGGCAGCTGGAGTTGTGCAGGGAAGGTTTTATCGACCACTTCGGGAATGCAGATTCTTTTGGGGGCTTCTGCTCCAGGCTGCTGCTTGAGGCTGTGCTTGCGGAGCATGCTGAAAACTTTACTCTCCACCTGTGGGGATGGGGCAGCAGAATTCTGGCCTGAAGGGGTGGATCCCTCTGAAGGGCTCTCCTCTTTGCTTCTCTGGGAAAAGGAGAAGCGTTTCATCATCTGTGTAGAGTTCTGCTTGGCAAGTGAACCAAAGTGAGCAACTCGATCTCGCACTGAGCTGCGTTGTCCATCCTGTCCTCCTCCACCCTCACCCTTCAGATCATCATTGGAGCTGGCAATGCTTAGTTGGTCATCCAGGATCATGCTGCTTCGGTTACTCAAGCCATCTAATTCAATATCAGTGAGGGGGAGATCACTGGTGCTGGCCACTTTGATGGGAATGGGGTTGGAAATCTCAAGCTTGTTCCTGGATTCCCGCTTCGACTCCCTCTTCAGGTTGAAGAAACCACGGCGCATGCTCATCTCCTCCAGACTGCGCAGCTCTGCTGCAGACATCCTCTCCTTTTTCTCCTTCTTCTCCTTCTCCTTTTTCTTTAGATTAAACATTGTGGCACTAAATTAACTTAGTGTTCCCTTTTTGGCTGAACTGACTTCAGGTCAGGTGTGTTTGCTATGATCCAGCGAGGAAAGGCTAAGAATTAAGAAAAGAGAGAGACAGAGAGAACAATTTCTGTTAAACTGCTAAATATTACAGTAACTGCTCTCCATGCACACCAGTGCGTGTCCATGAGTGTATTTAGTGGTATATGTGACTGTTATATATTGCGATGTTGGTATTTTAAAATATTATACATCACTGATTTGTGCATAAAGTAGGACAGGACATTGCGGCGTGCAGCTCGGATCTCAGCTGACCCCTCTCACCCTGGACACAGTCTGTTTGACCTGTTCCCCTCAGGCAGGAGGCTCCGGTCCATTCGCACCAGAACCTCTCGCCATAAGAACAGTTTCTTCCCCTCTGCTGTTGGACACATGAACAATAACCATATGACTGTCCCCGCCACTAACACATGACCCTACGCTGTGTCACTGCATCATTCCATGTTTGGCACTGATCACCACCTGCACTCATGCACATATCTTTCTACGTAGCACTTTTAATTCTTATTCCTACTTTTATTTTTTTCATGTCTATTTAAGTGCTATTTATGACACTATGTTTGCACTGAAGCACCGCAGCAATTTCCTAATGTTGTAAACCTGCTCAACATTTGGCAATAAACCCCTTTCTGATTCTGATTCTGAATATTTGTTGTAAACTAGTTCTGTAATTGTGGCAATTTATGAATTTAAGTGATAATTTCTGAATATATAAGAGACATGAATTGTCCGGTTATCGGATCAGATGGCGATGTTAAACGTTATTTGGCTTGTTGATGACTGCACTGACATTCTGAGTGGACTGTTATGCAGGTGTGACATGCCTAGCACCTAGAAAAATGTGCTTGTGCGAATGGGTGTGAATGGGTGAATGCACAAGTTGTGTAAAGCGCTTTGAGTGCTCAGAAGAGTAGAAAAGCGCTATATAAGAACCAGTCCATTTACCATTTTACCATTTACCTAATAGCCAGGAATCCCTAATTGGCTGAATCTTACTCAATGTGTATATATGCGCAAACGTGTATGAACACTGTTTCTTTGTACCTGACGAAGGTCACACAGACCAAAAGGTTGTAACTGAATAAAAAATTAAGGTAAGCAGGACAGTGTGCGGCTGTAACAGCGATAATGAAAGAATAATGATTCCCTAATGTTTTCACACACCTAGAACAGTCAGACAGGCTAAGAAAATTGCCTTTTCTCATTAATGTCACAATTAAATAATATAAACAATAATTATTATCAGTATTATTGAAGTCTTCGGACTGTGGGAGAACATGCAAACTCCACACAGAAAGACTCTGGCCTGTTGGTGGAATTGAAGCCAGGACCTTCTGTGGTTACCAACGTGCAGTTAGAGGGGTTAGGTCAACTGGTAACTCTAAATTGCCCATAGGTGCAAATGGTTGTGTGCCTCTATGTGTTAGCCCTGTAATGGACTGGTGACCTGCCCAGGGTGTACACTGGGATAGGCTCCAGCTCCCCCGTGACCCTGACAAGGATAAACGGAACAGACTGGATGGATGTATTATTATTATTATTGCTACTGGTGGCATAATCTGACGACAGACATTTATACTGTCTCATAGTTACATTTTTATATCACTTCTCAGCCTCAACAGTTTAGCAGCACTTTCTGTATTGGAATATGTTTTGTAGTCCCACATTTTTTGTCTGCTTCATTTCATGATTCTGCATGCTTATTTAATGGATTTTTTACCACTGTATTGTTGCATATAGTTAAAAATGTCCGTAATTACACACATAATTTTACAACTATTAAAATGCACAGACCAGATCTAAAACATTTTTTTAAGCTGGCATCAAACGTCTAAGCAAACCTGATTGTTTGCATTGAGCATATGTGTAGACACCCTTGCAAAAAAAAACAGACCTACATCCCTGAACACTTCTAGTATTCTTACATTAAAGAAGCCCACTGGAGAAGCTTGACAAGACCATTTTTGTAAGCCTCACAAATAAGGTAAAGTCCTGCCACAAACTGAAAAGTCCAGGCAGGCACATCCACATGGTTCAGCCTGGTTCTTATAAACTGCTGGGTAATACACAGAGATTCTTATTAACAAAAAATAAAAATAAAAAACCTCCTACTATTTTAACTGTGGAATAGGTGAATTATGTCAGTGATTTCTCCTGCTAAGATAAGTCCGGATTTCCAGCAAAAAAGGTCATTCAGCTGTTATAAAAACCTCATCAGGCAAGAGCCTAAACTGTCAGTTATGAAGTAGTCATATGCTCAAAGGTGTAACAGAATAGCACTGAAAACATCACAGCTATTTATATCTATACAGCAAAACTACCGTGGTAACGTGTTGTACAGATTTACATATAGTGTTTAGCAACACAGTATCAAATAACCGATTTGCCAGAACAGTAAAGGTTTCCTTAACAGTCCGTTCAGATTATTACCTTCTGTCATCAGTAGCCAAAATAAACGAAGAGCGTCTGCACTAAGAGTAGCGTTAGGTCCTATATGCACTGGTTAAGGAATGCTAAAACGCTAAATGGCTTAAGAGTTTTAAGTTGCCTCCCTTTTATCTACTTGGCTTCTGCGGTTAAATCGACACTAATACTTAACCACTAACGTAAACAAAGCGTATTTGTCAGCCGCACTTCTCATTAAGCGTGAAGTCGGGGACAAAAGCATGACAGAGCTAAAATAAGTATAGCTTCTCAGCTACATTAGCTAGCCGAGCTACTGCTTTGTAAATGAAGGTAATGTTACCTAATAATCAAAATCTCTTGTTTTATGCTATTCCAAATGAGAACGCGCCAAAAACACAAGGTTACATATTTTATGTATTTTTTTTTCACTTTTCATTTAGCGTCTAGCTAGCTAACTAGCCTAATTGGCTCAGGTCACAGCCTCAGTTCTTTGCCCTCATTTTGGTAAAGCAAATCCTGGAACACTCTGGGATCCTATGAAAATCATTCAGTCAGCCCCACTGACTGCCTGTCCGTCTCAGCACAGCTGCCTTAACACTAAATGTGCCTTCTCAGTAGAAGCACATCTTATTATAGGAACAGATACTCACAGCTTTCCAATACTTCAAACGAAGCCTCGCTAGTCCCTTGTTAATGGGTGTAGCTCGGCTTGTAGGGAACAGAAACAAGCTTTCAGGCTCTGGTTGTGATAGCAGGCTGCTCCCATTCCAGCTCTGAAGCGTCAATACTGTATCTAAAACGCGGTCAACCTACTCCCCCTTCTGTTCATACAGTGTAACCAGGTACACTACTGGAAAGACGGTTTTTAATTGTGAGTTGTGTATTTAAACTGTACCACTGTACCACAGTATTTGTGCACAGCAGTCGATTATCTTGTTAATAATTCTACTTGTTCACTATGTACGACTCTGGATAATGTAACTCCAGTGAAAAAGAAAGCCTGGGAAAATAGTTT